>NC_089752.1:46526674-46561674 GCF_040412425.1 Macrobrachium rosenbergii | reverse complement strand
CAGATAGGGTTAGAGAGACCTTTGGGCCATCTCAGTCTTGGAGGCCTTTGAGCCTCATCCTGAGGAAGCAGCCTGGTCGACCCTTCCTTCAAGGCCCTCTCCAGCCTTGGAGGACCTTGGTCTCATCCCTTGCAGGCCTCTTCCCAGCCTGGCAGGATACCTTGCCTTCCTCCGAGGAAGCAGCCCCTCTGGGTCGGACCCTTCCTTCAAGGCTGCCCTCAAGAGACTGGCCAGCCTTGAGGACTTTGGGGTCTCATCCTTGAAGTTCTTGGGCCCTCTCCCAGCCTGCTTCAAGCCTGGCAGGATACCTGCCTCAGGAAGCCTGGGACATCCCTTCAAGGCTGCCCACCATCCCTCTCTGCCTCAAGGAAGCAGCCTCATCCTTGAAGTTTCCGAGGCCCCTTCCGCCTGGCAGGATACCCTTCCTCCGAGGAAGGCTGCAGACCCTTCCCCTTCCAAGGTCCTTAAGAGACTGGCCATCCTGGAGGACTTTGGGCCTCATCCTTGAAGTTCTTGGGCCCTCTCCAGGCCTGCTTCCCCAGCCTGGCAGGATACCTGCCTTCCTCCGAGGAAGCAGCCTGGGTCGGACCCATCCCTTCAAGGCTGCCCACCCATCCCTTCAAGGCCCGCCCTCAAGAGACTGGGCCAGCCTTGGCTGCCCCTTAGAGACTGGTCATCCTTGGGGACTCTCATCCTTGAAGTTCTTTGGTCCCCCTCTCAGCCTGGCAGGATTTCCTCAGCCTGGCAGGAAGAGACTGGCCACCTGAGGACTTCTCATCGAGGAAGCAAGGATACCTCTGAGGAAGCAGGTCAGACCCTTCCCTTCAAGGCTATCCAAGAGACTGGCCAGCCTAGGAGGACTTTGGGCCTCATCCTTGAAGTTCTGGCCCCTCCAGGCCTGCTTCCCCAGCCTGGCAGGATACCTGTTTTCCTCCGAGGAAGCAGCTTCTGGTCGGACCTCCCTTCAAGGCTGCCCACTGAGGCTGCCCTCAAGAGACTGGCCATCCTGGAGGACTTTGGGTCTCATCCTTGAAAGTTCTTGGGCCTCTCCAGGCCCGTTTCCCAGCCTGGCAGGATACCTGCCTTCTCCAGGAAGCAGCCTCTGTCAGACCCTCTGGTTTCAAGGCTGCCCTTGAGACTGGCCATCCTGGAGGACTTTGTGGTCCTCATCCTGAAGTTCTGGGCCCTCCAGGCCCAAGCCCAGCCTGGCAGATACCTGCCTTCCTCCGGAGGAAGCAGCTCTGGGTCGGACTCTTCCCTTCAAGGCTGCCCTCAAAAGACTGGCCATCCTTGGAGGACTTTGGGTCTCATCCTTGAAGTTCTTGGGGCCCTCTCAGGCCCGCTTCCCAGCCTGGCAGGATACCTGCCTTCCTCCGAGAAGCAGCCTCCTGGGCAGACCCTGCCTCTCCAAGGCTGCCCTCTTAAGAGACTGGCCATCCTTGAGGACTTTGGGCCTCATCCTTGAAGTTCTTTGGGCCTCTCCAGGCCTGCTTCCCCAGCCTGGCAGGATACCTGCGGACCTCTTCCGAGGAAGCAGCCATCCTGGTGGACCCTTCCCCTTCAAGCTGCCCCTCAAGAGACTGGGCCATCCTTGGAGGACTTTGGGACTCATCCTTGAAGTTCTTGGGCCCACCCTCTCCAGGCCTGCTTCCTCAGCCTGGCAGGATACCTGCCTTCCTCCGAGGAAGCAGCCTCTGGGTCAGACCCCTTCCCTTCAAGGCTGCCCTCAAGAGACTGGCCAGCCTAGGAGGACTTTGGGCCTCATCCTGAAGCTTCTTGGGCCTTCCCAGGCCTGCTTCCCAGCCTGACAGGATACCTGCCTTCCTCCCTGAGGAAGCAGCCTCTGGTCGGACCCTTCCTTCAAGGCTGCCCTCAAAAGACTGGCAAGCCTTGTAGGCTTTTGGGGCCAATCCTTAAAGGGCTTGGCCCCTTTCCATGGGAAGGGTCAGACCCATAGGCTGCTTCCTTTGAGGAAGGAAGCGCCCTCTGGGTCGGACCCTTCCCCTCCAATACTCTTTGCTTCTCTTACCCTACTTTTCAAAACTGAGCACTTCTCTCTGTCTCCGAAGGCTTCCAGACGATTTGAAGCATCTGAGATTGTTCTTGACACTTTGAAGCTTGGCGCATGCGCGAATGGCATTCTCTGTCCTTCCAGGAGCCGGAGGACTGAAGGATTCCAAATGTCTTCAAAATCTCGAAGGTTTTAGATCATTTCAACATCGCGATAACCATTACTTGGAGTTCTTTTTCTGGCACATAAAACAGCTTCTTTGCTTTAAGGAGTCATCTTCTATAAACTTATGAGATTCCTCTTACTGACGATATTGATCATCCCTTCGATTCTTCCTTTGCTTCTCCGAAAAGTAATTCTGTGAATCCAAAATCTTTGAAGTAGTTTCTAACACCTCAGGTTATCTACTTTTTCTTCGTCAGCATTCTTCAGTATACCTCCACGCCGATGTCGTCTCTTTTTGTTCCTTCTCTTCTTATTTCGAGCGAAGAACTGCTCCAAGCGGTAATTTGGGCATCCAAAAATCCCTCTCAATCAGCTTTAGAAAACACCTCAAGTTCTCTACCTTTTATTTCGTATAAATTCTTCAGTTCCTCCGTTCCACTGTCTTCTCTTCTCTTCTGATTATTTCTTTCTTATTTCGGAATGAAGAGCTTGCGTCCGGGAGTGACAATACGACTGTAGAGGTGCCGAATAATCGCAGAAGGCGGGAACCTGACTTGCATGTTGCTCGCGAAGTAGTCCATATTTTCAGCAGTAAACAATTACAGACTGAAGCTATCTGCCATTCTCTTCGTGATGTACTTTTCCTCTGAAAATCTCTCTTTAGTCGATCTGCTTCGTCATCCAGTTCATTTTAACCATAAACTTCGCCTTTGCTCACATGCTGTCTCTGAAGGCTTCAAGACGTCTTCCTGGAGGATCCCTGAGATGGCCACTGTAGTCCTTGGTGTCGGTGCACCTATTGAGTGATGGCGCTATACGCATGAGCGGAAGAATTCTAAACGACTGCAGGAAAAACACGAAGATATTACGGCGCCAGGCGACAATGATTCTTTCTTGCAGCAGAAGGTATGAAATTTTCTTGAAAGCTTTATTGCCACGAAAAACATCAATATTTAAAAAAAGAAAGAAATTAAAAATTTAGTGAAAATCATCGTATCCTTTTTCTCGTCGCATGGGAAATATATATATATATATATATATATATATATATATATATATATATATATATATATATATATATATATATATATATATATATATATATATATATATATATATATATATATTTATATATATATATATATATATATATATATATATTTATATATATATATATATATATATATATATATATATATATATATATATATATATATATATATATATATATATATATATAGTATTATTTATATAATATATATTTTATATATATATATATATATATTTATATATATATATATATATATATATATATATATATATATATTTATATATATGTATATATATATATATATATATATATATATATATATATATATATATATATATATATATGTATATATATATACACATACATATATATATAAATATATATACATATATATGTATATATATATATATATATATATATATATATATATATATATATTCATATATGTATATATATTATATACATGTATGCATATATATATATATATATATATATATATATATATATATATATATTATATATATATATATATATATATATATATATATATATATATATATATATATATGTATATGTATATATATATGTATATCTATATATTTATATATCTATATATATATATATATACATATAGATAGATAGATAGATAGATAGATAGATAGATAGATATCTCCTCCTGACGACGAGGGAAAAGGATACGATGATGATGATTTTTCGCTACATTTACATTTATTTCTTTAAAAAATGCTATTTTTGTGGCAATAAAGCTTTCTAGAAAATTTCACCCCCGGGAGGGACAAGATCAACTGGAAATTATTATAGATAGATAGATATACTTGGAAATTATTATATAGGTATATATATATACTCTTTTATATATATATATATATATATATATATATATATATATATATATATATATACATATATATATTATATATATATATGTGTGTGTGTGTGTGTGTGTGTGTGTGTGTGTGTATACACTGGTTTGTCTGTGTGCATGTTAATTTTTTCCCAATAGTTAAAAATAAGGTGGTCTCAAGAATTTCTGTTTCCTGAAATGGTCATCACTAGCGCCCAGTAATCCAGTCAGCTTCAAGAGAAAAGTGACCTTTTTTGTTTTAACAAGGCTTCTCCATTGCATTGATCACCTTATTAAGGGGGAGAGAGAGAGAGAGAGAGAGATGGCTCAATAGCAAGGAATGATTAAGTTTTTCGCATAGCAGAGTAAGTTATAAATATATAGTTTTTATGGTACCAGCATCAAATTATAACAGTAGATTTTGAAGGATACAGAGTAGTTTAAATCGTTTGTCTTATTTAAAGAAAATTCTTCTTCGAAAAAGAAATAAGTTTTAGATTCTTCAAGAACACAATTAAAGACGCATTTGGAAACTTTTCAATATTCCTGGAAAACCTGTCTACTGTATACTTTGAGGCTTGTATTTCAAGTCAATGGTCCCTGTATGTTTGTCCCGTATGAATTGGATTCATATTCTAAAAAAAAAAAAATAATAGTAATAAAAAATACTCCTAGTAGCATGAGTCTTAAAAATGAAGAAGCAAATCCACAGTTGTATATTTATCTTTAAATATATGTACATATACATAACTGTAAGGTTGCTTTCTCCAATAATAATAATAATAATAATAATAATAAATAATAATAATAATAATAATAATAATAATAATAATAATAATAATAATAATAATAATTTGAGATAATATTAAACAAACTTTTACTGATGAAGATGCAATTTTAATAATTTTAGTAGGACATTTTTAAAACAATTTTAGAGCTGGCTGTGCTGGGACATGACTTTTGCCTTCAGTTTGTAAACAAACTCCGAAGGGATATGCCATGGATCACCACTTGGTCCACTTTTGCCTAACATCTTCATGTGCTCCCTGGAGGAGCGCATGTAATAGAAGAATGTCCCATTAGGTTCCGCCCTCTATTTTATCGAAGATATGTTGACGACACGTTCTCCCTATTTCATGTCATGAATGTCATGCAGAGTCCTTTCTGAGTTCGTCATCCGACAACATCCAAAACATAAGGTTCTATGGAGAAGGAGTAAAAACAAACTCCCTTCCTTGATCTTATTATTTCCAGAGGTGACTCAGGTTTTTACATTAGGTGTGTATAAAAAAATACATTTACTGGTTTGGGAATGAATTTTTATAGTTCGTGTTTTTTCATTTGAAAACTGAACTCTTTTTAACCCTCTCCATAGGGCTTATGCACCACTCGTCAAACTGGAAGAGTTTCCACGATGAGATATCCTTTAGTGAAAAATATTTCAATAATAATTGTTTCCATCACGACTTTTTTCAGATCCTAAATAAACTGCCTACAGAAAATGACTCGGCAACACCTGAATCGACTGTGCCGAAAAACTAAAGATGTGCGTGCAAAGTTTCCGCTTTCGTGCATGATGATACTTTTAGGAAAATGCACAGCCATTATTCAAAAGAGTTTCCAGCTTTAAACCTGGAAAATCATCCCGAAAAAATCCCTTTACAATAGGGTCTCTGTTCAGAGTCAAAGACCAAAGCTCAGTCCTCTGTTTCGTCCAGCGTTGTTTACAAGTACACTTGCCCGGGATGTGATCATGGATATACATATGGGATGCAGAGGAGGCTGAAGGTCCGCATAGATTCCCAGGGGCATAAGTCAGAACAGGTAGCAGGTTATCTAACTTGGCAATCAAATATACGAAATCATTCAAAATTATGTAAAACTTATATTGACAGCAAGGATTTTTTCCATCCTAGGCCGAGGCAGAACAACGACTTAACCATCCTAGAATCCATAATTATCAGGAAGACTGTGCCGTCGTTAAATACCAATCGTCCTCAGTGAAATTGTTTTATAGCCTAGTTTGGGCAACTGGTTTTCCTCACTCTGTTTGTACTTATTTATGTTAGTCTTGTTCTTTCTTTCATATAGGTAGGTTGTTTTAAGATTTTAGTGAACTCCTTTTACTCATTATTGACTTGTCTGGAATGAGGTGTTTTGTTTAAATATTTTTACTACATAAAGAGCTGTTGCCATTGCATTAATTTGTTATTGATGTTCTGCAAATTATATTATATTTTATATTTGAAAATGTGACTTGAATTCGTCATGGAACGTCGGCATTGAAAAAATAAACTGTAGATGATGAGGATGCCTTTCCCTACTGCTTCCTTCGTGATGTATATATATATATATGTATATATATATATATATATATATATATATATATATATTATATATATATATATTACTAAAGACCTCTATTCAAAACTGCATGGTATCTATAGATACCATCCAGTTTGAATGAGGTCCCTTTTAGTAATTTAGTTAATGCACAGAACAATTGTGTATGATAAAGTTAATATATATACGTATGTATACATATATGTGTGTGTTAGTGTGTGTATTAACAGATAGTTAGACACAGAGATAGATGCATAGATAGAAAGATATATATATATATATATATATATATATATATATATATATATACACATATATATACATATAAATACATATATATATATATATATATATATATATATATATATAATATACATATAAATACATATATATATATATATATATATATATATATATATACATATATATATATATACATATATATATACATATATACATATATGCATATATATAGTAGGGAGTACGTGATAGGAAGAACAGTCAGCTCATCATTGATATTTATTAATAGGTGCGCTCTGGGATCACTCATCCCATCTTTTCTGGGCTAAAAAGATACAAAATCACTAATTAAAAACTGACAACAGAGCTTACAAAATTAAAATGCTTTTAAGATTGAAATGACAATGACAAACAAGAAATAGATTACTCTAGTAGTAAAGTCCAGAGTGATGAAAACTGAACAAGAGTAAACAAGGTTAGTAAACAAGAAAGGCGGGGGTTACTATAGTACGACCGTTTTAGGAAGAGACTTTGCCCTCTTAAACTGGGACCATTAACCTTCTGACTTCAAGCTCTCATTGTTTGCGCCTGTTATCAACACGTGTACTATAATAGAAAGTTCTGAATGAAGTTTTGCTTGTCCTAATTTAAATTTTAGATAAAAAAAAAAAAAAATTCAATATATGAAAATGATAGATGCAAGAAATTTGAAAACCTAGATGTGCTTTCATTTTCAGTTTTGTTTATTTGGATGCTGTACTGAGCAAATGTCTCTTGAGTTGTTATCTACTATAGTTTTTTATTACTGTTCCTTTGCTGTTATCGAAGTCATATATTCAGATATGTTTGAGCTTTTGAATTGTGTTTTCTTTCGTATTGTGATTCATTTTCACATTTTCTCAAGGTTGAATTTTTCATTGACACTGTGCAGTTATAGGCAGCTCATAATAAATATTCTTTGTAAAATTGTTACACCCATATATATATATATATATATATATATATATATATATATTTAAAGATATATATATTTTATAGCTGTACAGTAAAATATAACCTTTGATACAGCAAGGAGTAAAGACGATTACGGCATGTTTATTAAAGAAAGCAATTTTTATGCTCAAAACTATATCAAATTATATATATATTGATATAGCAAGGAGTATGTAAAGATGGATTATATATATCGAAATATATCTAATATATATATAGTATATATATCTATTCTATAATATATATATATATATATATATATATATATATATATATATATATATATTACACATTTATACAGTATTAGATTTACTCTGTGCTTTTGTAAAGTACTGTCATATGATACCATCACTGCTGTGGCATTTCTGTTATATGTAGATTTTTAAAGATATTTCTGCCACTTTCTCTGTCGAAAAACAGATCTATATTTCAATTTATTTCACCCCAGTGTTCAACAGGATATCACACAAATAAGGGAAAGCAATAAATTTATTTACAATCGAAGTATGAGGAGATATTATGAAGAATCTCGTCAGAGATGCTACATCGATAAAAAAGAATCTATATATTTATCAATGCAAACATCTCTGAAGCGTCATCTCTTTTATATCTTCGGCATGTCTCTGCATCATTAGCCCAGTTGCTTGTGAAGATATGGATTCAATTGCTTTTTGACCAAAGGAAGCAGGTCTGATTTTTTAAAATGATTCTTCTTTGCCACGTAAGGATTTCACCTGCGCCCATATCAGCTCTGTTGCATTATACTGCAGTGATATGCAGGCAGCCCAACCACTATGTCCAGATCTCTGCCAGCCTGTCAATCACGCACCATTTTTTTATACATGAATGTCTTTGCAACTTACTAATTTTTTATTAGCCAGTCTTTAACTCATCCTTTTTGGCAGACATTGTCGGAGGTCGGTTAATCTGAATTGAATGATAAGAAGCGTTATCCAACACTATGATGGCAGATGGCCCTATATTGGGAAGAAGCTGGCTTAAACCATTTTTCAAACACTGCAGAATTCATCTGAATTTCTAGATTGCGTATCCCTGTCAGCTGGCGTTGATCATTGATAAAAATATTACCCTTAGAAATGTGGTTAATATTGCAACCAATATTGTGATTGTGTCTACTTACTCCAATGTTATTGATGTACAATTAGAAGGAATAAATCATAGGTAAAAAAATTTTATTTGTCACTGTCAACTCTCTCTCTCTCTCTTTCATTTTTTTGCCCAGCTAGTGGAATAGTAAGCGGAACCATAAAAATGATGAACATTTTTTATGATTAGTTTTCTGACGAATATACAAATAATTTTTAACTATAATACAATAACTGTGATGTAGCTGTCCTTTACGGATCAAACAGAATTAGAGAAAATGACAAAAAAAAAGAAGACTGTCATCCTCAATCAGTGCAGTGCTTATACCTCTGGCAACACTAAACCCTGATATATAGTACTTATCCTATGTTAATTATTTGATTGTTACATTAATTGCATAATATCTATATCACGGATCGCTACTTATCACAATATTATCATATAAATAAACAGGTTAATTTGCAGCAAAAAACAACAAATACAAACGCTATTACAATGATTGCTTCATGATTTCGTGCGTCTGGTAGCATGCTGGCGTGACTACTGTCTGAAAACCTCCGCGATTGTGGGTGGTAAAGTGTAGGCCCTAATCTCGGCTGTAATTGTGGGTTGGTTAAAGAAGCATTTCTGTACCTTTTCTACAGTAATGAGTAACAGGTCAGGGTTCAGCCTTCCAATGTCTCCTGAAAGAATTAAATTAAAACAGTATAAAATCAATAGCAGAACTAATTTTGGCTAGACTTTTTAACAACTGTAATGTATTGTGCTTCAATAGGTAACAATTAACAGCCATACTATTTCTCAACAATATTATGTTTCTGTATTTGTTGTTTACAAAAATTTGTTGAAAGTATATAAGAAACGTAGACCATGTCATTGAAAAAATGCACCGGGAAGCAACTGGTCGACAAGGTGGGGCTTGGTTTCCTGGTTTTAGATCCAAAAGAAATCTGCCAGGTTTGCTACAATAACTGGGAAGGAAAATTAGGATGAATATAAATTATAAAACTGCACCAAAGGGAAAATTAAGACACAAGGAACTTTCAGATAATTCAGTGCCAAGCAAATTTTGCTTTCTCAATAGCCTTCCTAGACTAGTAGTTGTTAAAAAAAAAGGTGTCCCAAGTGAACAAAAAACCAGATAAATGTTAGATTGTACCTGAATAGACAGGATGTGCAAACCTAAGACCATGGGTAGGGGGCATGGTACAATGGCTATCTTTGTCCATGGTGTGGAGAACAAGGTTTGTATGGCAGGTGACCATCTCTTAGAAGGGTTGGCTACCATGATAAAGGTTCCATTCTGTCCAGTGGTTTGATTTCAGGTGTCCTTCTCCTGAAGGTTGCTGTCAGAGCTAAAGAGTCTTATGCCCTAACTCTACGTGTAGGCAGGAATCACACCCTAAAATGAATGTTGCCAAGAAAATACAGTACATATGCAGTTCCATTTTGCATTTGTTGTTTCCTGACATCTCTGGGTCTCCCTTCCATGGAAAACAGTTCTTTAGACCCCTCAGCTATAATAATCTTCAAACGGGATACAGTCAGGGTTGATCCAATTCATTTATTCTCTTGGCATATAAATTTGATAATCAAGTCAATAACTTTCTTTTTCTTGAAGATGTCTTCAACCTCTGGTCTGCTGTTATAGTATAAGTATACAGACCTTAAAAGCTCATACTCACTAAGTGAAGTGATTCAATTCATGATTTCATACTGTATTTAGACGGCGAAGATTTGTTGATTGATATCAGCCTAAGTATGATTTTTATGGACTTCTGTAATCAACTCCTATGTTATTTTTCTTACTAAATTACCAGGTGGCTTGTCATTGTTATCCTATCTACTATTAGATTTATCTTTTAGTCTTTTTTTCGAAATTGCAAATATCAAGAGGATGGATTCCATCTGCGAGTTGGAAAAGTAATTTGGCTTTTTCTTGGGAGAGCGAAACATAATGTTTTCAGGAGAGTAACTAAGGGGGCACAAATTTGGCGTAACTTTTGTTTAAACTTTGCTCCTTCACTGTCTTTACTCCCAAGAGGTGAACCTGTCTTTGGTTATGAGGCATATCAGTGTCTTATGATTTTCGTGATTTTATACATTTTATGTTTATATGAGAGTTGGTTACAAGGAAACAGTGGACATTATACAGGATAAAGATATCATGAAGTATCGATGGACTGAATGGAAGACACTGAAAGGCAATGGAATGCAGGGTAATTGGAGGAAATGCGATTATACGATGTATTTATTACACTGTCAACCAGTCATAAACTAAGAATCATAATGATGCTGGGCATCAGGGAAATCTTCCTTGAAACGCCCTTTCTACCATAGGACAGCATTGCAAACTATCGTTCATGAACGCCATGAATCAAGGGCGTGTCCTACTTCAGGTGAGAGAGAAACAGCACTCCATAGATGGCAAAGAACATGCCATTTTCTGCAGAGGCGGGCTGCCATCCCAACTCTTATCACTGTAGGTGAAACAAAATTGCAGTATTTTAAATTTTTCAACTTCATTCCAGTGACAGTTGTTTTTTTATTTTAATCCTTTTAAATTTCCTCCTCAGTTACTTAACTGGCTATTGATTGTTGTCCTCATTATCACTGTCTAGTCATTTTAAAATTCAAAGTATCCATACTTTGACTTCGTAGTGACAGATTTTGAAAGCCTAAACCCTAATAAAAACTTAGATTTGTTAATTTTGTGTTTTAAAGGTACATGACTTGATCAGAAGAAAAAAGCCTTTTCCTATT
Organism: Macrobrachium rosenbergii; assembly: GCF_040412425.1. NCBI lineage: Eukaryota > Metazoa > Arthropoda > Malacostraca > Decapoda > Palaemonidae > Macrobrachium > Macrobrachium rosenbergii. Next base: position 46,550,136 of record NC_089752.1, on the reverse strand, counting down.
GGTGGAGTAAGAACCAGATTCCAAATATCGGTTAGCTTTAATATGGAAACCTGCTTTTGAATAAGCGTTTTCCCAAAGGGATGGCTCAGACACAAACAGCAATAGTCATCGCCATGTTCAACATATACTGTAACTAATGTTTTAAGGACTTGATGGTAAGTGCACCTCCATGAAGATAAGTAATGGATTAGATTAGGAACTTTTATTTGCCAGAATTTTTTTTTATATGGTTTGGGATTTAATTTAAAGCTTTGGATTCGACTTTTTTTACTTTCTTCCCTATAAAAATAATCCTTAGAAAACATTTCTTACATGCTCCTGTCTGTCTCATGCCATCTATTTAATCAGGTTTTCCTTCCGTCTTTAAGTAAATTATATTTGGCATGGAAACCAGATATGGGATGGTTTGTAGCATCAATGATTCAGAAGTATGATACTGAATGTCAAATTATATTGCCTGTGTATCAATGTGACTCACTCCTTTTCTATTTTTAATCATAAACACACATTTCTGAAATATCTGTATTTTTGTGAGTTTTTCATGTTCTAAAACCATTCGTGCTCATTTAGTATGAATGCTCTTGTGCATTTTTACGTGAAATATTCTTTAACGCGCCACATATAAAGGTCTTTTTATTTGCTGGATTATGTTTGCCAGGCAAGATCAAATAAAATTAACTAATATAGATGTATCTAGGAAGCAGCAGCTAAGTTGAGCTGTCGTTTCTTGAGCTGTGATCAGTGAAGTAGTTGCAAAACTAACAAATAAAACTTGAAATTATATATGCTATTTGCTAAGATATCTATAAATCATGTAAAGAATGGGTGAAGACTGGAAACCGACACTGCATCTTTCATGAAGATTGTTTCAATTGTCGAGAATCAAGATAATAATCCAACCAATCTCTATGGTCTTTATCTCTCTCTCTCTCTCTCTCTCTCTCTGCTCAAGAGCACAAGGAGTTCAAGGCTGGCAACTTTGGATGTGCACAAGACCAGTTTGTTAGCAGCAATGGCTCTTGACCAAGCTCATGAGCAGACCAATTTTTATAAAGGCAGGATGGCGGGATTTCTCTGGGCTTGTCTTGGATCCGTCAGCATCTGTGAGATGGATTTCTTTACATTTTATAAAGGATCATCCGCTGACATCAGCATTACTTTTTACTTTCTTTTTAATGACAAATCGAACTACCATGAACAAACACCTGTTGCGCAGATGTCCCTTTTTGTCATCGAGAGTTAATGTTTATTTTACATTGGCTTTTGAATGTCATCTTTTCTTTAATTAGTTTCAGGAAGAGAGCACCTGTTTTAATTATCCTTCATGATAATTAAAGACATTAGAAGCACCCCAGCTCAGCAGAACTCTCTCTCTCTCTCTCACCTTGACATTAAAGTAACTAAAAGAAAGCTTGCTATCACGTAGAAATGCTGACTTTTTTTTTTATCATATTTCATATGTCACTGATATAGACTGTTCTGCCAGTTGGTATAGGAATCCTCTTTTGAGTTCCCATGAGCTTCTTTGAAAAACTAGTTAGAGAATTATTCCAATGAGCCAATTGACCAGATTCTATAACGGCACAGACCACGGAGTCGAAGGGGCCAATTAATGGTTTAAAAATATTTGCCTTTGTCGGCATTTCAGCTGCGGCTTAAATTCAAATCGTTTCTGGCAAGGGAGTCGGAGTTGAGGTTAGATTGGGAGGCTGTAAAATGCTGGTTGTGTGGCGAGGCAGGGTGAAAACTTTGAAACAATTTCCTCTTGGATCCAAATGAGCGTTATTGGCACAGAGCACTGGAAAACGGGCAGGCATTCAGGAGGTGCAAATGATTTTAGGAATGGCCTTCAGAAGGTGCTGTGTTGTTTCCATCCGGGGAACACCACTATTAAAGTAAGCATATAAAGTGTTAGAGGCCAGAGAGAGAGAGAGAGAGAGAGAGAGAGAGAGAGAGAGAGAGAGAGAGAGAGAGAGAGAGAGAGAGAGCGAGTGACTCATCATCTTAAAGAAAAGATTTGTCGGCAGCTGACAGGTAATTGTGTAAGGAATGATTGCTGGCTACAGAGGTCATGTAAGGAAAACGATAGGTGCCTATGGCTTCTTTTGAACGTCGTAGTGTAATCAAAAGTAAGTGAATTAATGATCTGGATGAACCAGTTATGAAACTGGGTTGATGATTAATAACATGAGCAGTGAAAGGATTATTGCATTGTTAGCATTTCTGTACAGTTCAAAATAGTTCAAATTCTATTGACTATCTGAGGATTTTAACGGTAATTAGTGATGAATGTGCTTTTATTGTACAAATTTACTAAAACTTAGAATGTGAATGAATACATGTTTTGAATTTTGGAGGATTATTTGGTGCTTTTGAGCACTTGGCATTTAGAACAAAAGCTAAAATTTTGACCAGATTTTCGGATAATAGTAAGTTTTATGAATATTGTGACTTTCCTATTAAACACGATTGTAGGAATAATTCGAATTAATTTGAAATCGTTTTGTGTCCGTGTTATTATTTCTCTTACGTCTATTTGTTCAGCTACAGTCGCAGTCGTTCCTGTTTGTAATCCATGGAGATTTTTATTCACGTTTATTGTCTTTTGTAGCGATTTGTTTTCCGAAACCTCGCTCCAGTTGCGAACTGCTTAATTGCTTTCAAGAGTTGTTAGAAAAGTTCTCAGCCAACTTTTTTCTCAGCTCTTATTAAAATTCTTCTCGGGGGTCTTTTGTATTCAAGTTTGCATGTGTTGTCCTCTTCGGAGTTGTACATATACACAAGTACTGTATATGTTCACATGAACTTTTGTGTAAAATATCGAGGTGTAATTTTCTTGTGAAGTCTGCAGTTGTTCCTTAGATTCAAAACTTATTTTTAGTTGCACATTTTTCATGGTGCAGTTTTTTAGATATTCCTTTTGTGTGGCCCAGTAGTGTGCTAGAGAGCCCTAGTTTTGTATTTTAGTTATTGCAAATCTGTAATCCGAGAGTTCTCGTAAGAAAGTATCACCAGAAAGTCAATGGAATCTTGTGTAATTACACAGGCCAGTATTCGGTGGCAATTGTTGACAGTTGTGGAGGAAAACACTTGCGCTCTGCACATGGAATCGGATTATTTCAGCAGCATCTCTTCGGGTTTAACAGAACCATATTCGAGAATGGTGTTGCTTTTTCATTCAAGGTCATCGCCGGCAAACGAAATTTGAAAGGGAAATCAAGACTCGCTTGGATAGACAAAATGTGGATGGGGATTGGAGGGACGGAGGGAGATATAAAAACAGTTGGTCCTTCGGATCAGAACTGATTGAGTGGTTTGTTAATGAAATCTGGCTTAGCGAAGACTATGATCATCAAGACAAGAAATGTGCTTTTGATCGCAAATGCGCTTGATAAAATTAGGTTAGATTTTAGAGAAATATTTTCCCAATTCCGTGCATACTTTGTTGTGCATACATTAGAATGCAGTGGTTTTGGAAGTCCGTTTTCTTTGCTTAGAATGGAATTCACTTAGGCTGTACAGTTAAATTTGTAATAACAATAATTATCAACTTTCTAATTCGTACATCTTAAGTATTACGTCTTCATTTATGCTTTGTATTCTTGTGTCCCATTCTCTCGAAATTTTAATATATTCTCATTTGTTTTATTCATGATGTTACTTACTTCGTTATTTATAACTTGATTCACACTTGGTCCCACATAGTCATCAGGAAGCGAAAAGTAAATGGTGAACCTCCAGACAGTTTGCTTTCACTTTGGCAGTCTTTCAGCACCACCGTCAGTATTTTTTAATGCTAACACTGATTTCTAGTATTTTGACGACGAAACTTTGCAGTGATTGTATTCATAAGTTGCGGCTATTTTGAGTGGTAAGACTGTTGTCTCGTGTTATTACCAATGCGTATTGTTAGTTCGTAGTCCTTTCGTGATTTTTTTTCTTTTAAATCGTATTTTCCATTTCATGTGCTGAAAGACAAACACTGAATTCTTACGTATGTTTTAAAGAATTGTTGTTTTCTCTGTTCGAGGATATCTGGCATGTTTTAAGGTATTTGTGCTACATAAATAACTACTTTTCTGAGCTAACAGGTTGTAGTTTATTGCTAAAACACGTCTGAGAGCTCGTAAAATTTTTCGTCCAACATCAGTAGGCACTAGTTTGTGTCAGGGTCTCATGGTAATAATTTAACGTGTTAGAAATTTACAAATAACTATTCAGCGAAATTACTTTCATGTTAATATTATACATATGATTTATAATAGTTGATTTCACGTTGGTAGGTAATATCACGAATAAATATCATGAATAATTTATGAAGAGCAAATATTTATTGATTTAAATCGTCTGTTATGAATAATGATATCTCCCAAAATTATAACAGTATTCATTACGATATGAGTGTTTTTGGCGTCGAGTAACTTATATTGTGATTTTTGCTTGATTTCGGAAAGGGAAGCAATTTTCTCGTTTTATTTAAATTTTTTTACAGTTATATTCAACTGACGTTTTTCAAGTTGTCAGTACATGAATCTTCTAGAAATCTTCTCGCAAGGAAGCAAACAAAAGCCTGTTATAAGGTAATGAACATATAGTATATAGTCAGGCTAGTATAAAAGATTGGTTTTGTGCGCATGATTTCTCTTTTCTGTTAAAGAGGGTTTATGTTTTTAGTAGTTCAGTTCGTTTGATTGCTTTTTTTTTCCTTAGGTAACTCCTGTGTAATCAGGAATCCCTTTTTTGCGTAACGTAATTATATTCGGATCCTCTTAACTTTATTTGTAAGCGATGCTTTCACATTAAAAGCACTCTTGTTATTGTTGCTATTTATGAACAGAAGAGTATTTGTGTATCCAGTAGCATTACTATCATCACCATTATTGTCATTATTGTTCTTAGTATGGTAATTGTTGACTTGAGACAGTGTTCATAACTGTCAGAAGTAAAATTAATGTTGACGCTGAAGGTTAGTTGGAATTTCCAAGAGATATCAATAAAGAATATCGCTTACTGGTTTTTTAGGCTGTTGTTTGGTTTCTTTTGTTAAAAGCAACTCCTGTTAGTGACATATGATCATTCAAATTTAATTTTATTCCGGTGTTTCATAAAGAAATGAAGGCGGAAACTGATGTAAAATCGTAACTTCGCATCTTTATATTTGTTGAATGACCGTATATGCTCTTAGAGGGAAAGAAAGAATTGAAACAGTTATCTACAGTATTTTAAGGCCTTATTTGATTATATGTATTCGGTTTTTTTGCATGTGTAAGGTTGCAGGAAATGCAGATTTTAATAGTTGTTAAGGGGAAGTATATAAATCAAAGTTACGTGCCTTTATGTCGTGCTTCTATCCTCATTCCATTGTAAGTTTTGTTTGCAATACTTACAGTACTGATGAATCCCCTTCATCCTGTCTATTACAACGGACACCACTGTCATATACCCTCTCTGGCATACTAACTTTATTTTAAGAGCCACCGTTTCTTCTCATCAAACGAGTATTCCACACAGTGGGCGTCTGGGCAATATGACAACTCTACCACTGTCGGACATTACCCAGAGTCCTTGGTTTTATCTGCCACATCTCCTCTGCTGTCATCTGGCAATGCACTGACAATGGAGTTGCTTATTCCCTCAATTTTATCCCAATCTGTCCCTTCCTTAGTCTCCATTCTACTGAGCATCTTTGGTGCCATTTACCTCGATCTCATCAGCTTTTTCGCTTCTTGAACCTCCATCATCCAGTTGCTCATCACAAAAGGCACAAGTGTCATGCGTCTTATTTCGCATCGTTGCTGTGTGTTACCCCAGCCACAGTATCCTGTCCTAAACGTACTAATTGTTTTCCTTTTGTGACATCTACCGGTGTATCTCCTTGATCCCCTCCTCCTAGATAATGCATATATCTAAGTTTATTACTTTTGCATCCTCTGTTGTCTTTTCCTTAATTAGGTTCCTCACCGTCCTTAGCTTTTTATTTTCCTAGTTGTGACGAATGAATACTAGTGCGATTCACTGTTGCCTAGGCAGTCTGTCATGTGCAGTTGGGATACGTCCTACTGTTTTATGTATTCGCTTGTTTTAATAAGGTATTTAATACTTGATTCTCAAGAAAATGCGTCAGTGAGGCAAGTAAGGCCATCTTTTGAAACGTGCTGTGAAATGATTTTAAAGAGAATTGTATTCGTTCCTTATAACTGTGAAGATTAAATAGGAATATAAAGAAATTATTCTAGTTACCATCTTGAAGCACTAGAATGCTGTTCCCCTCCCCCTCTCGCTTTCTCACCAGATAAAAAAGAAATGCAAATAAAGGAGAAGAATTAGTTGCAAATAATCGAGAAGGTTCGCTAATATAGGGCGTCAGTTAACATTGTCAGAAAGATTTTATAGTTGCCTCATGTCTGTCTGTGTGCTTCATGATAGCCTATCATAACGCATTTGAATATTGGTTATCTGTTGTACTATATCTTTTAAATTTGCGTTGTTGTATGTGTGTCAAGTTGCAGTAGCTTTCAGTTGGTTGTAAATACGTCGACTTGATATGCAAACATTGACAATAATTATCTGTGTGGTATTTAATTGGCAATGAAAAATCGGTAAATCCACTGCTTATGCAATCAGTATCTGTATTTTTGTCCATCATTGCTGTACTTTGATTACAGTCTTTTATAATGGTGTAATAATTTTGTCGGAAAATTAAACGAATTGACTTTACTTGTGTGTGGCTGGTATCCTACTTCCAATTACTTGTCCGAAAACATGACAAAATGTTCAGTGCATTCTCATTCTCGGGACAGGTTGTAATCCGTCTAAAAATGTATCGTTCTCTGAGAAATATTGAAAGAGACCGCATTCAGCTTTCGGTTTGGTAGTAAAATCTTTGAGAGTAATTGTTTATATTCATTTCTCTTGACGTGTTTCCAGTGGTGCTATATTGCTCAATTGGTTTCCTAATGATTTTTCTTTGTTTGCCTTTGATGTATTGCTTTCTTTTCCTCGTCAGTTCGTGCGAACATTTCTTTCTGTTTTCCTGATTATAGAGGAGTCTATGAAGCTTTATATGCGATGGATCAGATGTTTAATTTTCACTTTAATATTTTAGGGAAATTTATGTTGATTTTAGAATGCGGTCATATGGAATCAATGATAAGATGCTAACGCACGTGTAAGATGTTGTATTGTGCGATCATTAAGGGCGATGTAATTAGCAAATAAATGTTCTCATCCAACTTGGGCTCTTTAAGGAAAAAAAGTAAAAACCAAGGAATTTAAAAGAGAAACTTAATTTGAGATCTCATGAATTCTTGATTGCACAATTGAAGATCTCGTAAGTTCTTAATTAAGAGTTCATTTTACCTGTGATTTCGGGTGGGTGATTGTGTTATTTTTGAATGGAGAGGGTAAGGGTGAAACGATGTCTAATCCTTCGGCCCAGCCCTCTCTAGGAGAGCTGTGGTCTGTTTAACTAAGTTATACTTTTCGTCTGCCAGGTCTCACGTAACTAAGGATTGCGATAATCGAGCAGCTTCGCCTTCACCATCAGCACCGGCGCTCATCCGTCTGGAAGAGTTTCCAATATCGACGAGGACGATTTGGTTTATCTTGAGATTCGCTTGCGCCAAACCATTCGTAATACTATTCCGTCTCCCTCTCTCCTCTTACAGTTTGCCCCTGAGCCCTAGAATTGCCAACGCTTATGATACAGTGATGATAGAACGATTTCTTTTAGCTGCTTGTATTTAATTTTTTCCTTTTTTTCTTGAGGTCCACAGGCTTCCAGTGTAAAATTTTGGATACTTGATGCAACTGTATATGTCAACAGTAATTGTAATTTATTTTTGAAATGTGCACGTTATTTAATGTTTTCAAAAGATCTGCATGCAGATAATTTATACTTTAAAATGAGTGTCGTGATAGAAATGTGTGCTCTAAATTAGTGAATCTTGAAAATAAGTTTCCTCTGTAATAAACTTAATCACGACGAACAGTCGAATCTACGTATTTGTCCGTTTGTGTGCCGCCACGATTATTTTTCGTGGATCTTAAATTCATACTACACGGCAGTTGGTCACTCTTACAGATCCGAAATGGTTCGGATCGTATCTTTTCTTATCTCTTCCTTAATGTTGATATGCAGGTTTCAGTTTTCTGTAAAGAAAACTGTTGAGATGAATATCTGTCTGTCCGTCCGCACTTTTTTTGTCCGCCCTCAGATCTTAAAAAATACTGAGGCTAGGTGGCTGCAAATTTGTTTGTTGATCATCCACCATTCAGTCATGAGACACACTAAATTGCAGCCCTCTGGTGTCAGTAGTTTATATTTTATTTAAGGTTAAGGTTATCCATAATCGTACATCTGGCAACGATGTAGGCCAGGCTGTGGTTAAAGTTTTAATGGGCCGCGGCTCATACAGCATTATACCGAGACCACCGAAAGATAGATCTATTTTCGGTGGCCTTGATTATACGATGTACAGAAAACTCAATTGCTTCGGCGCATTTTTTACTTGTTATTTTATGTCCTTAGCTGTGCATAAGATTTTCCTTATGTGATTTTCCAGCTGTTCACGGCCAGATACTACGTGTAATCATTAGATGAAGTCCTACAGGTAATTTATAACGGTATTCCAACGTGGAGACGACCTCAGTCTGTTGGTTTTCTAAAATGACTGCTTCCTAAAAAACCTTCTGTGGGAATGTTGCTCCGTTTCCAGTGTGAAGGAGTTCCAAGGAAAGGATAGTATAATGACGTTGGGCAAAAAGGAAAAAAAAGAAGAGAGAGAGAGAGAGAGAGAGAGAGAGAGAGAGAGAGAGAGAGAGAGAGAGAGAGAGAGAGAGAGATGCTGGGGGCAAATAATCTTATCTCATGGAGTCCTCTTAACAGAATATAATTGCTTGGCCTATTGTGAGTACGGTTGGTTTAAGGTCTTTAATTTCCTTGTAATATTTTTTTATTGCTGTCAGTAATGGTTTTGCAGTTTTTTGTATTGTGAAATTATCGCATGGTCAGTACTTTATTTGAAAAATTCAGTAAAACGATAGGGTTGGTGAATTTAATTGAGAGATGTGAAGCATATACGTGTTGATGATTAGTGCCATTTAGTAGCACTACGTCACTGAGGAGGATAATCGGTAATTATTTGTGGTGCTGCAAACATTGATGCATGTGCTAAATGTTTAGTCCATAATTGTACCCAGTCTTCACGCGGATACTGAGTTTTTCGTCATGGTTACTCACTCAGTAACGGTTCGCCATTCATTATCGTCAGTACAAATAGAATGTGAATTATTCAGGCATAATGAATCTCCCGTGTTGTGGGGTCTTTGATTACTGTTTCTGCTATAATCATATACATATTAAATGGTTTCTGACTCGCTGTCTAATAACAGACTTATTTAACTCGTGTGTACATGTTATTGCATAATTTATGCTTCATATATTCAGTGTTTCTAAGGGAACATCGTTCGAACAGTGCAGGTATTTCATTGAGTACAGTTATAAGGTTTTTCTAACGAGATGTTTGTGATAATTTTTTTTATTACGCAGCTAGTAGCACATTGGATATCAAACCGAAAGGACTGATTGATATTAGTTTACCTTGCGTCACAACTTCCAGGACCACTAACGCTGTTATACTAGGTTTGCGTTACACAAACATTTTGTGGATTTTCCATTCATTCCTTTATTTTTATTTTCTTTTTTATCCCTCGTCTTTTTATAAGGATTGACGAGAGGGTTGTCAAAAGGGAAGAAAGATGAAAGAATCCTTAGTTTCTCATGTTCGAGTAGGACTAAAAATTTTGAATTTTTGTATTGGTGAAGGTTTGAAGATATTTTAAATGCAGAAAGTGGTCGATTGCTGCGCAGAATTGAGTAAATTTACTGCATGAAGAAAAGTAAAATATCTTTGTACAGCAGGAATATTGGTCAAAGTGGAAAAAAAGTAGTCTCTGAGGAGAACCCAATAGATCTGTTTCATTTCATGGAAGAAATTTGAATACTATTTTTTTTCCTGTGAGAAAGTGCACCAGTCCCTCACTTTCCATTATTTGGTTGTTTGTTCGGGGAATTTTTTTTTTTATTTTTTATTGTCAACATTTTGTTTACCTGTCCTCCTGGTCGAGGTCTGCATTGCCCTTGACTACGGCGATGTGTTTGTCTTGCTCCCCGCGGTGGAAGTCTTCAGCGTCCCTCCTTCTTAATGATGGTGTTTGTTTGGTCTTTCCCCTGAAAACGGCCCGTTTTCCCTTGAATTTTTTTCGTTTTGTATTTCATTTTTATGACCTGCGTATTTTTTTTTTTTTGTGTGCGTTTTGCGTTTCCATGTTTTTGTTCCGTATAAGGTATCTTATATAATTTGTCTTCTAACGTTATTTCTTATTTATTGTCTTTGACAGTTCTCATTTATTGTTTAAAAGACTTTTGTTTTGCAACTTTAAACCTATATTTAATCATTTTAAGGAGTGACCTCTAGAAGCAGCACATATTTGAAAGGTCATCCTTTCAACATAAAGAAATCTCACTCATACTCTGCGTTTTTATATTACTGACGTTGGATTATGCGCAGTTTAACTACTGCGATAGTGAGAAATTTCATATAGCAATCTGGTTTTTTATGCGTGTACTTTATTTCCTTGATACTGTAGCTAACTGTATAATTTTGCAAAGAATGAAGTCGGCTTCGTAAACTTTGTTTGAATTGTGCGCGCGCATTTTAATCTTCCCTAACCCTCAGAGTCCGGATTGTGGGAACACTAAGGGTGTAATTATGAATTTCTGCCGGTAGCTGCTAGCCATCTCCTAGCCTGTGCTGTGCTAAACAGTGGGTACTTTTCTAATACAAGCATATTCAATAAGTAAGATTCTCCTTCGACAGAGAGAGAGAGAGAGAGAGAGAGAGAGAGAGAGAGAGAGAGAGAGAGAGAGAGAGATGCCTCATTGATGTTTTCGCAAATTAGTTGATGAATATCGGCTAAATATCCTTTGTGGTGTGCTTGGACTTATCGGGTTGCTTCGAGAATCGTTGCTCTTTCAGTTTGCAAAGTCAGTTTCCATGCTGGCTTTCTCCTTCCTCTACCTCTCCCCCCTCCCCCCTTCTCCGACGCCTTTAGGCCAGGATGCAATCAGGTTGATCCACGTCGGTCATTCGTATGTTATGGATATTAGATGAATCGGGGTGGTATGGGCTGCTCACGTAGATCTCTTTTAAAGTTTTTAGTTCTCGATGCTATTGATTTGTGTTTAAACAAGCATAAAAACGCATAGATATGTACACATACTGTATATACACGTATATGATTGAAGTATAACTATTTCCTGACAAAAACACGCTCTTTTGGAGATGGTTCACATTTATCTAATTCCGGAAAGAACCTCCTTGTGAGCACGAACATCAAGGAAGTGAGGGATACCTTTTTTTGAATATGAAAGAACTCCATCTCAAATTACTTAGTAGCCTAAGAGATGTAAGAATAATGGAGGCCGACTATTATTCTCTCTCTCTCTCTCTCATTAAAATATGCTTGTGTGTATCCGTCGGTTTATCGTAAGTTTCATTACGAAGACTGAAATTGCATTTTGTCATGAGCGAAGTGTATGAAGAATTTATCTTAATATTATCTTTGCATACTGATGTAAAGGTTTAAATGAGCCAATAGTGACTGATAACTTGTCATAGAATGTTAGTCTAGAGTATGCTGTGAGAATAAGGTGTTTGTTTTTTCAATTTTGTGTTGACTTATACTTATTTTTACCGAAATATTTTGTCCTCTGTGACTGTGCAAATGTGATATATGGACTGATAAAGCTTATTTAAGCTTCCTCTCACATAGCTTATGAAGTTCTTCGCCTGTACTCAGGGGGAGTATGGATAGTAGCAAGATTGTACGGTAATATTCATATTCGTACTCCGCGTGATTTTCGTATCATGTATAAGCAGGCGCTGGAGGTACAGACTGCAAGAGTCACTTGAGATGTTCGAGAACATCTTATCTCAAAACTTACGCAACCCGTTCTTCTCTTTGATAGAGAGGCGCTTTCAAAAATCCAATCTCCGCTCTACATGAATTACTCTCTTGGCCTTCGTTTCAATTACGTGGTCCTTTACCCGCGTTTCTGCAGGTTTCCATCTCTCTCTCTGTCTCTCACACACACACACACACACACACACACACACATACACACACACACACACACACACACACATATATATATATATATATATATATATATATATATATATATATATATATATATTATTGCTGTTCGACCTCTCTTCCCTTGCCTCATAGTAGAATAGTAAATTAATTTTCTCTTAAAGCTAGGAACACAACGTAGATTTCTCGCATGAGAAAGAGGAGAGCGGAAAGAAGCAGGGGTTGTTTTCAAACTAAGCTCGCCAACCGACCGAAGTGTGGAAATTTTAAACTATTTTCCAGATGATACCTGCGACCGTTGTCCAGAGTACACTAAGTCTTGGGGGAAGAGCCCCGAGCGTGACGCGATCCAAGTAAACCGAACATCGGTGACTCTCAGTTCAGCTAACATAGCAAATGGACGTATTCAGTGCTTTCTATAAGCACTCTTTGTTTCTCCCCCTTTGTCTCCATCACGTGGAACGATTGTTATTCCTAGCGGACCAAGGAAGCTTAATGCAACTGATGATTACATTATTTAACCCAGAGGTAAGTCGGATTGTGGCAATTACTCCCAGTTTTCTTTCTCTTCAAGTGAATCTCTCATTTTTTCTTGTTCAAATTTTCATCTCTTAAAAATTTCTTAACTAAGAACCCCTAGTAAAGCATATTCCCTTTGTGAAGTCATATATTAATTGCATTCATCGTTGTTTAGTGAAATAACATAACTTACCCTTCATGGTGTTAAAAGTACTATTCCTGAGATAAGATTCATCCCTTGTAATTAGTTATTTACTAGTGAGAGCTTCTTTAGTGCAAGATTGGTATCTGGATACTTATTTTCCAGACGTGTGTATATACGTTGAGCCTGGAAATTCCCTCTTGCTTGGAGAAGAATCTGCATCGTCAGTGCCAAGAAGCCACAGTTCAACGCTCAGTGAATTGAGGTGCTGTATAAAAGTGATTGAAGGCGCTTATTAAATCTGTTGTGATCATTTCATATAGCATTGATGTATCTGTCCTGATTAGGGCTAACATTTTTAGCCGCTGTTAGCTCCTGGAAAGAATCCATTTCCTTTAATTTTACTTTTGTTGAAACTAGTTTTCGGTAAGTTTGCTTAATTAATCCACGTGGTTGTATAATAAACTTATTTTGTAATACTAGTTTTCAGCTGGCGACTTATCCATTTCATTATCTGTCCTTTAGAGCTTTATTTGGACTTAACTGGCAGAGTTACGTGGGTCTCAGGTAGAGCAAGGTAATAAACTCCAAGTAATAGATGGTTAAAGTAAATAACCGACTGACCCATATAATAATAATATATATATATATATATATATATATATATATATATATATATATATATATATATATATATATATATATATATATAAAGAAATTTTACAACCTGTAAATTTCCGGTTAACTATGTGTCTCGTGTAGTTAATTAGAGCTTTTCCATTTTTTAATTGTTAAATCTATTTATGAGCTGCTGGTATTCCTCGGAGACCTATTTTACATCTTTAAAGCTAACCTGTCGCTTCAGATTCATAGGACTCAGCATTTTATTTAGTTAATGAAGCTCTTACTGTTATCCAGACTTCCAGTTGGAAATTTATTCTGATTCTCCAGTGGATTAATCCCATCGATTTAGTCATACTTTGTCTTTGATGATGGTGATGATGATGGTGGCGGGAGCCTAATTTATCCTTGAACAAAGATCTGAGGGATGGATGGCGTGGGAGAAATTAATTAGAGTGGTTTTTAATAACTCATGAGGTTAGATGTGGTAGCGACGCTGCAAGGAAGGAGAGAGGGCCACATATGACAACAGTGATGGTGGCGATTATTATACTAAATAAACATTCTGTTGTGTTTTGTGTGTGAATGCGTCTGTGGGTGTGTGTGCGTATGTGTGAGCTTTTGTCTGACTGTTAGCGTCTAGCTCACAGCTAGACGACCGTTTTCTAATTTCGAATACGGCTAAGAGGGGTGATGGGCTGGTTCTTTAAAAAACAAAAAATCCAGTGTTCCTTTGTTGACCTAAGCAAAAAATTAGGTACTTATTTGTTAGCCGACTATTTGCTTCAGCTAGAGTGGAGAGAGAGAACGCAAGAGGAACGGAAGGGCATACACACGGCTGTAATCTTCACCCAAGTGGGAAGAGACCGTTCTTATTATCTCTCTCTCTCTCTCTCTCTCTCTCTCTCTCTCTCTCTCCTTTTATCCTTTATTTTCATGATTTTGCTGGGAAAACTAAGTCCTCTTGTGACCCCACTGTGACTACTGTAGGTGTTCAAATTTGGCTCAGGGACATCAGTGTTCCTATGTAACTTGAGGCTCTGCTGGTCTAGCAGGTTGCGATTTTTTTTTCCACAGATCGTTAGGACAACGTTTATTTGGCATTTTAGTTTTCCCGCCATTACTACCAGAATATTTAATCATATTGACATTTTCAAGGTTTGCTTCTGACGTTATGCTTGCCTTTTTTTTTTTTTTTTTTTATTACGATGAAATTTTAACTTAAAAGCAGAACTGGAAATACTTGTAGCGAAACGTAAACATTATTTCAGAATTTTGAATGTGTCTGGGTTTATCATTAATACGTTTTTAGATTTGATTTTATGATCTGAATATTTTTCAGTACTTTTGTTTCTCTTTGCTGTGCTGTCAGTAATGTTGAGGTCAAGCATCTCTAGTGCTATCTGAGTTTTTCCGTCTGTTATTAACCTTGATATGTGGAAAAGGAGCTTCAAAGGAACCGCATGAATTTCAGTTGTCCATTATTATTTATTGAAGAGTTTAGCGTCTGGGCAGTTTTGTTGCCCGTTTTTCCAAAATAATTTAAATAAACCATTAATTGTTAGTCGGGAATGAATTGCAATAATATTACCTCTGACCGCTCTATTTCACGAAGAATGTATGAATTCTGTAATGGAATTGTAATGGATGGTATTTAGTGAATTAGAATATCAGGGAAACAATACTTTTTATAAACTGTGTATATATTTTCTGCTTTATGTTTGCGAATGGAGGATTTTCTGTTGTATGTTTAATGAATGCTATATGGTTATTCGTCGAGATCTTGTTCGTGTGTATGTGTATGCGTGCGTGCATATATATACACATTCATGCAACACACGTATTTTCTCTCTCTCTCTCTCTCTCTCTCTCTCTCTCTCTCTAGTTCCACGTTGGACAGGTCGGTACCGTTCTCGGCTAGCACTCTGCTGGGCCCGTGTTCGAGTCTCAGGCCGGCCAGTGAAGAATTAGAGGAATTTATTTCTGGTGATAGAAATTCATTTCTCGGTATAATGTGGTTCGAATTCCACAATAAGCTGTAGGTCCCCGTTGCTAGGTAACCAGTTGGTTCTTAGCCACGTAAAATAAGCTAATCCTTCCTTCCAGCCCTTTAGAGCTGTTAATCAGCTAAGTGGTCTGGTTAAACTAAGGTATACTTAACTCTCTCTCTCTCTCTCTCTCTCTCTCTCTCTCTCTCTCTCTTTAGTTTTTCCCGTGCTCAAGCAGTTCCCAATCCCACGTCCTCGAGTAAAGAACTGGTAAATGCTTTGGGTGCCTTTGTTTGGAAGGAAATAGAATGCAACACCCCTCCAGTTTGGGAATCTCACTGACACCCCTCGTGATTCACCGAAGACTCATAATGCCTCGCTCCGTAGGGGGTTAGCATGAGGTGTACTGTAGGCATTACTTAAGGTTCTTCGAAGCGTGCCTTCGGCCCCTAGCTGCAACCCCTTTCGTTCCTTTTACTGTACCTCCTTTCATATTCTCGTTCTTCCATCTTACTTTCCACCCTCTACTAACAATTGATTCTTAGTGCAACTGTGACGTTTTCCTCCTGTTATACCTTTCAGATCGTTTGCTGTCAATTTCCGTTGCAGCGCTAAATGACTTCATAGGTCCCAGTGCTTGGTCCCTGGCCTAAATTCTATATTCAATTCTTAATGTCTCGTAAGGGTGAGGAGCTGGATTACGACTCAGATCCAGTCAGTCGTCGTGTTATCCTCTACGTATTGGGATTTGAATTTTTAAGGCGATACATCCTATATGTATGTATGTGAATATATTATATATATATATATATATATATATATATATATATATATATATATATATATATATATATATATATATATATATATACATATATACATACACACACATATAGGATGAAGCCACTGGGAAAGTTTAAAATGAAACGACAGAGTGCCAAGTACTTTCGTGTATTTTTAACACATCTTCAGAGCACAAACTTAAAAATACACGAAAGTACTTGGCACCGTGTCGTTCCATTTTAAACTCCCAGTGGCTTCAGCTAATAAACATAATCACATGCTTACTTGTGATTTATTAGTAATATAAATTTTGTATATTGTATAATTATATATATATATATATATATATATATATATATATATATATATATATGTATGTATGTACTGTATATATATATATATATATATATTTATATATATATATATATATATATATATATATATATATATATATATATATGTATGTATGTATGTATATGCGTGTTAGTGTACGTATTTATATACATGTGTGTGTGCGTGTAGTATATCATCGTCGCTTCCAAAACTTGAAATTCGTGTTATTAATTCATTCCTCCGAACCTTAAACTTATCTGCCCTCATTTTTTCCGAGTTTTATGATCTTTCGTCAATTTAAGATTCCGTTAGTAATCCTATACAGTAGTAGGCTATTCACTATTTCCCTTTCAGAAATGCTTCTATTTTTTTTATGTATATATGTCCATAATCGTTAACTGTGTACAGATTTTTTTTTGGCTGACGTTGAAGGTTATTTTCACCGTTATTATTATTATTATTATTGAGAGTAATAAAAATCCACAATTATAGTAAATAAATATATTACTATGTAAAGATCAAAGACTTCTTTTCGAACACCTGAACGGTGTTCCTCATCAGTGTTAACGTTAACATTGATGAGGAACACCTTTCAGGTGTTCGAAAGTCTTTGATTTTTTACATAGTAATATATTTACTATATAATTGTGATTTTTATACTCAGATTGTTTCACGAAATTGTGAATCTATTAGCATTATTATTATTATTATTATTATTATTATTATTATTATTATTATTATTATTATTATTATTATTATTATTACAATCTCATGGTTAATAAGGATTAATTTTGTTGCGAATTATGAGATTTGGAGGTACATTCTTATTTTTAAATGTGATGAGAATCTCTTTCCCGAACAACGAAAATTGAACTTAGGCTTACGTTTATCAATTTTAAAAATAGCCAATGTTTTGTTTACTTTTAGGTGAACGCACCACATAGAAAACATTGGTAATAAATATAGATTGCATAATTTTCTTTTATTTGCCCACCGATTACAGCTAAAATGCGGTCATAAATCATACATTTTTTGAAACTCGTTTTAAGGTGGTATTGATTGTCAATGTCGACAATGGCTATGTAATGCCATTGTTGCTATTGTTGAGTTTGGACTTAGCTTTACCGGATGCAGGTGATTGTGTTGATAACGACTTTCCCTGTACGTTTAAACCGAGAAGCTTTGCAGTTATTATTGCGAAATGTGGGCAGCTGGTGAGTTTTATGAATAGTGTCACATGTTACTGTCAATAGGCTCTGATCTTTCAGTGTTGCATTTTAATAAAATTTTTAAAGGGGAATCGAGTTGGCATGAACCCTAGTCTTACCTATGGTTTCGTTTTGCGCTAGTCGACTGGTCAATTACAGGGAAAAATGTTCACGCCATACAGTGATGTTCATCTGTATTTTAGGAATGGGAAACTTAAATCTTTTGCTTCTCTGGTCAGACATTGTTGCATTGACACATACAGATTAATTCATATAAAAATGAACTATTACAGATATGAATCCCAACGTAATATTAAGTGAGGAATTCATGATTGGTTGAGTTTCATTCTTTTCAATTTATCTTTTGAACATTACCGAAACATAATAGGATACATAGGCTCTTATAGATCATATATAAATGCAAACAGATTTGCAGTGAAAGGCTTATCCTTAGTGGCGAGCAGTAATAAACTGGAGTATTCGGTAATCTGTCTGAAGTTCCCACTACAGTGTTGCTTATAAAATGGCGAGTATAATTTTTTTTAACCGCACTCCTTTCCTTAGATGGTCTTAGTCTTTTGGAATGAGGTTGCTAGATCAATGCTTTTTTTAAACGTTGGTTGCGACCACCATAGTCATACAGCCCCCAGGTACACAATTCAAGTCTAAAGGACAGCAAAGGGACAGTGGGGTTTCAATGGCGCGTCCCTGTTCTTCGCCCAGGAGTCGGGTGTGGGTCCCCTCTCTCGATAGTCAAGAATGCTATATATAGACTATCACCAAACACCGTTTCCCCTCTTCGCAGAATTGGGTGTTTGCGCCTATACAGTTCTCCGCAAGTCGTCAGAGATTAAGTTGCTAGCCCCATGGCCTTTCTTGAGTCCTAGATAGAGAGGATGATTATAATTATGTTTTCATGTTTCCAAGAGCAAGAATTTGTTTGTTTGTCATTATTGTATGCTTTTTTAACTTTTTTTAATTAAACATCCTTAAGTGGTCAGCTTTATATTCGAGTGGATTCTTTTTTCATCCTAAGAGAAGCCATATTTTCATTGTGAAGACTTCTGTAATTTGCTTATTTATATTCACCGAGTTTGTATGAATGCTGATTTTGCACATGAATATATGAATAAGGATGAAAGACACAGCATAATGGCTCACTTTAAAAAGCTGGAATCACTGTTTTTGAGAATTATTCTTTGCTTTTGTGCAACATACACCATCTGCGGTTATTAAATCTCTCACACTTTCTAATCAAAAAAGGAAAACATTTTCCCCTATAGGAAGTAAGCTACTTGCAAACTTATTATTTTAAATCAGATATGCTTCTAGTTCAAGTAGTTCATCTGGTTGTTCCCGTATTGTTAATTTTAGTCAATTCGTCTACCATGTTAATGTTCATCAGGAAATTATGTATAAGCCTTGTTTTGGATCCCTTGCAGTCATGTCTTATGTTTATGTTTAATTAATGTAGCTGTCTATATCCCTTGTATTGTTCATCTCCTTATTATTAATCACCTCGTTTACATTGTTTTCTCCAAAGTCATTAAGTCGTGTTATTGAAAATTCCTTCCTTCCATAGCTCTTCATCTCATTTAAGTAATCGCACTAGATTTCTCAATTTCTGATAGTAATCAGGTCCCAGTTTGTGTAGCTTGAGATTCTCAACAGAGGGAAGAAATGAAATGGGTGAAGAGGAATAAATGATAGTGATGATGATGATGATGATAATGACATGGAGAAATGGGAATGCATTGCTGAACACAACAAAGGTACCATTGAAGAATAAAAGTACGCACAAGGAAGATAAGATGATGAATAGAGATGATTCGTCGAGGAATGATCAGATTAACTACTTAAATGCTGAGTGGCGCTGAGTTGATAGAAGATGGTTTCACGGCATTATCTTTCACTTATTTTAGTTGCCTTTAATCTTTTAGCCTTCTCAGCTCTCAGTTGCCGATGCTTTGTCGCTTAATCGGATCTCTCTCTCTCTCTCTCTCTCTCTCTCTCTCTCTCTCTCTCTCTCTCTCTCTCTCTCTCTCTCTCATGTTAGCCCGTTTTCGTCCCCAGAGTTTTAATCACCAGGCCTAAGAACGATAACTGCTTCAACACTATGATTTGATTGCGAAGATTAGTTTATTACAGCCTTCGTAGTAAGTATGGTAATTCGGTAGATATATTTCGTATGAATTGAGACGGAATTAAATCCTTCTTTGTGGGAAATCCTCGCCGTAACCTCACGATCGAGTTCTATTACGGAAGGTATAGCCTCGTAGCCTCTTCATTTATTCCCTACCTAGATTCAAGGCTAGTAGTTATTAGCCTACACTAAAAGTATGATTAAATCGAGAAGCTAAAGATACATCAGCACAAGCATATGATGATAATTATAATTTTCTTTGGTCTTTGTTAGAAAAGTGTCGAAAGCGCGAGTTGAAAACAAGGATCACTATGAGAAAATGGGTTGAAGGCCTGACCTATAAGATATTTAGCTGATGACGTTGCCTTGCCTCACATCGCCTTGTTGAGTTTATGTTTAATTTTTACTAGCATTTTCTTCAAAGGACACGTTCTTTTTCGTATTATTCTCTAGAAAATTTGAGACCTTTATGTTTGAATTTTCTTGGTATACCATTCACCTTTTACATAACTCTTAAAGAAAAACCAAATTCTCCAAGATTTTCCTTTGAACAAAATCAGGGTCAACTCTCCTCATTGTGGCCCAAGGGAGCCGTCTCCTTACTTCGCCTTGCGCCTTCGCTTTTTGCTTCTCGGTCGCTTTTCTCTCTCACTTTCCTCATGTCTCATTCCCATAGATTCTAAGCCTCCTCTAGGCCAGTCCATTCCTTATCTGAATTCAAGAAAGATGGGTTTAGCTCTCACAATATTGTGCTGTTTCATCATTGTATGATTTTTCATTTGGAGACGGCATCATAGAATGATTACTTCACAGAGGAAGTAATATTTTGTGCAAATAAATATGTTTGTTGTTAAACCTTTTCAATGAAATATTGTCACAGCTTTTTATTGCTTTTATTATGTAAAAATATCGTTTTCTCGAAGAATGTCTGTCATCCGTCATGCACCATTCCTCATGTAATTTTCAAATTCGTAAATGAGGCAGTTGAATATCGGTAACATAAAATCAAAACTTACCTCGTCATGCAAACAATATATTGACTGCATAAAAATGTAAAACTAGGCAGTATGTTCCACCATGGAAACAGGTTGTTTCCGAAAAAGTCGAAGGTTTGACTATTATTGAATTGGCCGGTATCCACCCGGTTCTTATACATGACGTAAGTGTGCAAGCACCCATTTTGTTAAGATAGATATGTGTACCTTAATTACATTTCGATTTGCGCAATGGCAACATGATATGCAATCTGAAATATTGTCTCTTTTTATCTGTCGGGATGTCGTCACAGGATTTTGATGTTAATGCCGACTGGAATTATTTGAAGAGGAAATGTACATGGAAATATGAACTTATATTTATATCACAGTGACGGGAAATTTTGCTCTCGCGTTTTGTCAGAGGACTCAAGAATAGCATGCTGGCAATTGCATTAATCTGGACTTTTTCAGTACTGAATTTTTCTTTATTTCTTTATTATCTTCATTGCGAAATAATAAATTTTATATCATTCATTACTTTTATTGGGTTATTTGGTACTGATATATTGATAAATGTAAACAGATTTAATTTCTGGACGTTTACTTCACAGAATATACTGAAGTTTGTTTAGAATATTAGAATGGTGAATGTGCAATGTAAACAATTTCAGTCTTAAATACATTTTGTTTTAATTCTAATGAAAATCTCATCCAGAAAAGTGAGAGGTGTAGTTTGCCTACAAACAGTCCGGTATTATTGCTACTGAATACTTGGAAATGGAATTTTTGTAATGATAAAAAGAATTTTCTACAATATTCAGGAGCCATGTTGTGTGTTATAGGCATGTTGTGTTTGGCATGTGAATATTCCTCTAATTATGCCCAGTCTTATGGAATTTATGAAAAGCGGCTTAATGATTGGGATAAGGAATTCACAACATCTTTTCTTTGATACTTTTATACAATAGATTTCTTTTGTTTTCCGATACAAGTGAGTTATTTTTTCCCCTTTTCACTTATTTTTCGCGTCATGACGCGACTTTTGAGTGACCCCATGACATTTAAAGGCAGGATCGGTCTCATACACTGAATGGCATTTGGTTCGTATCTGATAAAGTGACAAGTACACTTACTCTGTTGACTGCCTCATCCTATGTGTTTTAGGCAGGTTCTGCCTTGTGTTTCGATCTTTGAAAGCTGCTACCGTAGATGGTAAATCCATCCTTGGTAAGAATTCCAAAATAGGCAACACTGAGAGAGAGAGAGAGAGAGAGAGAGAGAGAGAGAGAGAGAGAGAGAGAGAGAGAGAGAGAGAGAGAGAGAGAGAGAGAGAGAGAGAGGAGAATGTATAACAATGACTCAGAGTAGGAATTTTGCTAGTTACTCTGTTTAAATACTGTCACAAAACTTTGCTCACGTTGTTTTTAGACATTCAAAGCTCGTAGGTAAGCATTAAAAGTAGCAGCTTTTAGGTTGCATGTGATGTGCTCTTATTCAAAGGTTACCCTGCTTGTTCAGCCCTTTCATACATTCGGTGTTACAGTTCGCAGTTTCATGAACAATACTAGAAAGAACCGTCGTCATTGTTTTGTTTTAGCTTATATTGATTTTGTTGTTGTTGGTGCTCTTCAGTTATTGATTTTTAAATTTTCTAAGTCATCGTTGAATACTACAGAAGACTGGTCAAAAACCTGGTATCAGTCAGATCTGTAGTCTAATACAGGGAAAATAATATGTGATCTTTCCTTTCTGTGGAAGCTTGGCCGATAAATCCATGAGCGTTTGTCTTTTTCTGTAAAAAAACTTATAATAATAATAATAATAATAATAATAATAATAATAATAATAATAATAATAATAATAATAATAATTGTAATAATAATAAACATTCTAGAATTCTGTTTCAACAAGGTTCTGCAATAGTGTTCAATGTTTTTGTTTGGATCACACTAGATATGTAGTGTACTTAAGAGTAATTACAAGCTTATCTAAAAATTCAAGTTTTGCACTTTTGAATACTGAATTACATTACTGATACGTGCAATTATTTGTTTGTAAAAGTACTCATATCTTTTTTCGGTAGAGTAAAAAATAAATCCTTTATTTATATTGTGTGTATGAAATATAGCAAACGTAGTATGAGGCCGCTAGTATATCAAATGAAATCAGAAGGACGGAGTCTGCGTAAAAATGAATTTCTTTGAAGTTTTCCGAATTTTCTTGTAATCATCAAGAAATACAACTGAGGCCCTGGCTGTCAAGAGGGACGAAAGCTGGGCACGGGGTTGGAAATTTGATGATTCAGGATGGAAATGGCTCCGCAAATATTAATACGCGTGTTGGAGAGCAATTCTGATCATCCGATTCCATGATTTAGCTTGAACATTCGTATTCAATCATTTATTCCAGGTGCCTGTTTGCCTTTATATTTCTGCTTCTAAAATGTATTTGTCTTTATTAGCCTTATGCTTTCGTCTGGAGGACGCTATGCTGATTATATATTTAATATCTGTCTTTATAATCCATGTGCTATAATTTATAGCACGTTTATATATTGGTTGGTAAAATCACTCAACAATTCGGCCCTCG
>NC_089752.1:46504174-46519174 GCF_040412425.1 Macrobrachium rosenbergii | reverse complement strand
TACGAGATACGAAAAAAGCAAATAGTTCACCCTGCCAGAGAATTTGCCTTCAGCTCGTGATGCGGAATTTTTATTAAAACGGTTAGGCCAATAATACAAACGACAATTTATTACACTCTTTCGGCATAAATGTCATACTAGAATTAGTAGTTAATATTAGTTTTTTGATAATAAATAGGACTTGTTGGTTAGAAATCGTACACGAGATTTGATTTTGAATGTCCTGATTGTTCTATTGTAATTAAACTAAAGCAACAATTCTCATAGTCGCCCTTTTTATTTGACTTATTCTCTATAGTAGTTATTATAAATGATTTTTGGTTGTCATTGTGAATGTGTTTCATGATTGCTTTCGTCACTGGGCAGCCTTTGATATCCATCGTGAGTATTGTTTGGTAGTTGTGAACAGTAAATAAGCTTATAGCGTTAAAGATGTTGTTTACGTGATGCTGATTACTGATTAAGTCACGAGATCATAGAAAGCGTGGAGAGAGAGAGAGAGAGAGAGAGAGAGAGAGAGAGAGAGAGAGAGAGAGAGAGAGAGAGAGAGAGAGAGAGAGAGAGAAATGTAGCGTTATTCCCACCGAGACCAGACGAAATACAGCTGTAGATTAAGTTGACCTTGCACCAGCACGGCCCATTGCTCTTGAATCAGCATATAATAGACGAAATACAGGATTTCATGAGAATTTTATTTATTCCGGTCATACGATGGCTATATGGCATAAAATTTGGCATAACATATGCCTTTTATTTGGTCTTTCCAGACGGTACCTTACTGGGAAATATTGCAAAAATAATATAAATTATAAGGATTTCAAGATATTATTATCAAGCCCATATGAGCACCACCTTCCAATATTAGAATCTCTAGCTATAAAGAAACTAGTTCCCACCTTAAACAACCACTCTTCGTCTGTTCCCTTGTACATAGTTGAAACCACGCCCTTCTTGTTGTTTACTTTCGGTGCATTTTTCATACAGAAACTGAACTCCGTTGAGACAAGGTGTCTTTTTAACTACTCTTAACTTTAAATATGTTTCTTTTCTTGTAGCGTAATTTTTTATTTCAATGATGTATCTTACTTTGCCTTGCTTTATTCAATGTATTTTGCGTGTCAACAAAAAATAATTTGTTATGCTGTATTGCTTATCAGTTTTTTATCTTTGATTTTAGCCTGGATGATGAGACATTGGTCTCGAAACGTCGCTGTAGGAATAAAGTAATTATGTTTCATGCTGTCTACTTCCACGCCGCCTGGTTTTATATATATATATATATATATATATATATATATATATATATATATATATATATATATATATATATATATATATATATATATATATATATATATATATATATATATATATATATATATATATATATAGACTTTTAGAAAGTTTGTGTCTTGCGTTTCTCTCTCCTACTTGCAAGCGGCTGAACCGAGCTGGTTGCAGTCATGTTTTTCAGTATAATCTTTAGTTATTAATTCCCAGATACTCTGTCTTATTTTCTAATTTCCCCTCCATTTTCATTGAATCTTTTCAGGCATTTTGCTAAAGTAATTTTTATCAACCCAAGCAGAAAATGATTTCTCCATTCTATTTCTCGGTTTCAACTAAATATCATTAAAATCTGCAACAATCTCTTTCTCTCTCTATTTGAGTGTGTGTTTGTACATTGTTTTTATATTATTCTTGATAATATACAAACACGTTACAGACTGAAGTACCTTTTCTTTCTTCTTTTACTTCTCTTTTACAAAAAAAGAAGACTTCGTTGTTGCTGGTGATCTGAAACTTTGAGGTCGTCTAATGCGATTCTCTTTGGGAAAATCTGGCCAAGGATTGTGTGCTGATTTGCTCATTTTGTCCGAAGACTCTGGTTGACCTTTTTATTTTTTTCTGTTTAATTAGTATTAAGGTAATTTTCTTTATATGTAAGGCGTCTGCTGTATGTTTGGTACTGTAAGAGTATGGTGCTCTAGGCTTGTATGTTCACAAAATGTGGTCAGATTGAGAAATGTTACGGAAGTAGTTAAAAGTTATGGAATATTACCGTAGGCTAAACTGACCCAGTACAATAAGGAACTCTAGTAACGCTCGAATTTACCCGAGTTGTAGTTAGTGATGTTATTATAGAATTCTCAAAAATACTTAACCAAAATTATTTCATGGAGAGAGAGAGAGAGAGAGAGAGAGAGAGAGAGAGAGAGAGAGAGAGAGAGAGAGAGAGAGAGAGAGGTAGGTAGGTATGCAACCTTGACTCCTCTTGACAAATATACACTTCTACAAACGTAAAGACGTACATATTTTTCTGGTCACTTCCCTACCTGTACCCCTAAAGCCCTTCCTTCCTCTTGCCCATTGTGTATATAATGTGAATGAGCACTCTCTCTCTCTCTCTCTCTTATAGTAACGAAATCATGACACGTTTCCTCCGTCTTACCTCACTCGTCCTTTACCACCACCTTTACCTTCATGGCATTATCCTATTACACAAAGAAGATTACCGAAGAAGCAAAGCGATTCTCATAATAGTATTGCGCAGCGCTTTTGTCTAGATGAACGTTAAGGAGAATGATTTCGTGGGAACTGCTCTTGAAAGCTTACAAACCTGTCTCGCCGTTGCAGGTATATGGGCTTGTAAAATAGTGTTTTACTTGGTATGCATTCATATTTCATAATTATAATATCAGATAGGTAATTCTTTCACTCTCTCGTTCTTTGTAGAGTACCAATTTAGTCTCTATAAATAAATAAAACCATATTGCTGGATAGGTATGATTTAGAATGGGACAACGTGAAAGTTAACTAATTAAGAATATGAGAAGAGGGGCTTCATCGCAGCGAATGTTATTATAGTATTACAGTGCAAGAGAGGGGATAGATAAATATTAGGAGATTAAAGAACAGATTGCTGTGGGGCTGATGATGCTGAAAGGGAAAGAAACGGTGACAGCAAGCTGTGTAAAGGCAGGGGGATATTGATTCCTTACCAGTATTCCATGTTGGATAACCACTGATTAAAGGAAAATATTCCTACTTATAATTGGTCTTTATTAACATTCCTGTCTTTGCATGCGCAGGAAAAGTGACATGTCAGGTTATATAGACAGAAGCATATTGATAGTTATCTGGGTTGTTCTTTTATGCAAAAATATATATTGCACCTTTGGATAATCATGCAAAAGTATTACAGGAATTTCATTTGTTAATGTTTATACACTAACAGATTTAATATTTACTTAAAGATTATCGCTGTTTCACTTGACGATTGGACACCCCCATTAAATTATGTGTGAATTATTTTAACTCGACAAGACAGTTCTTGAGCAAGTATCGTAAATACGGTGAGAGCAACGTGTTAGCAAATGCTTTAATAAGATGAGAATGAATATAATTATTTCATAGCTTTCCCTGCACTGTATCGGTAATTCACCATGTGTCACCATCTTTCAATGGTGTTCATCTTCTCTTGTAACCCAGATAGCGAAACTGAATCTAATTCAGTGACCACATCGTTCAGGCTCTCAAGTGCGAGCTGATTACAGCGCATCTCCCGTTAGTAAATTATGGAAGTGTTATTATGTCTTAATTGTGGCATAACCCTCCCGGATCCGAACCACTACCCAGTGCGATATAGCCAAGTCATAGACGAGCAACATAGCAGTAAGATAAAAAATTAACTTATTATTTATTCACTACACACACGTTCTGTATTAAGGTTGCTTTTGCCTCGTACAAAGCAAGTAAAACGTTTTTGTTTTGGGAGTGATGACAAAAATATCCTGTATTTTTCAGTGTACCCTGTGTTGTAAGTCTTGACTGCCCTGTTGAGTCCTTTGATGCTGTGATCTTACATCATATCGCAGGAGAGTAATGAACAAAATATTGAAGTATGGTTCAATGATTCCCCACTATTCTTGTTCGTAAAAAACTCTTGTTCTGTCAGTGATTTATTTGTATTACGTTTTTTAAGTGTAAATATGTTCATAGACAGAACTTTGGATAGGGCAGTATGGGCAGGGAAGTATACCAATTACGATTCGTTATATCACTTGAGATACATGTAATGGCGTCAGCAATTTTTACGATCAATATCATGGACAGTTAAGAAATACCAGCTTACGGTACATATTTTTTAGGATTGTGGTATGACAAAAGATTACATTAACTGAATATTTGTTATATCAGTTCTTGAATACCTTACATTTGTTAAAACCAAGAGGAAAAGTCTAATTACACAAAGAGAGAGAGAGAGAGAGAGAGAGAGAGAGAGAGAGAGAGAGAGAGTTTTGGTTTTGGGGAGAGAGAGAGGTGACTTTTTGATTTTTTGGGAGAGAGGTTCTTCTTGATCTCTCTCTCTCTCTCTCTCTCTCTCTCTCTCTCTCTCTCTCTCTCATAATTCAAAAAATATTTTATACATCTCGTGGATCATTGCTATTAGGTCTTCCTGTTAGTTCATCATTATTGAGAATGAATCAGAATCCACCAGCCCATGAGTCAGCAAGACCTGTTGATTCCAGTCTCCATCTTTTCTCGGAGTTAGGGTTTTAATTTCTTTAATCTCGTCATTTCTCCGATTGACTTTATTTTCTATAATTGCGTTTCTTGATGGAACGCTTCGTGACACACACACACACACACACACACACACACACACACACACACACACACACACATATATATATATATATATATATATATATATATATATATATATATATATTGGTTATATATGAAGTGGTGATAAAGTAATGATGTAGATATAATACTTAAATTGAGTTGGTGCAAATAATCATCACCCGTGTAATTTGATATGACAGGGTAGCTTTCGGTTAACAGCTTTCTCCAAGCTACAGCCCGGTGCCATAACCGACGAATCACAAGATTTTATTTGGCTTGCTGTAACTAGAAGTAATTGTAAATAATAAACCCATATCCGTCGATTTTTCCCAACAACATGGTTGGATAGATGAACCTTGCAGTTTATGTCCGCCACTCGCCGTCAGGCCCATCAGTCTTGTGCAAAACCTCCCGATGCGCTGGTTACAAATGAAAACTCTAGTTGTCAGTATTGTATACAGTAGAAAGGTAATGATTAATTTAATTCCTGCTCAGGATCATTTTGAATCTATTTGTTTTGTTTTAAACAAGTCATATCGTGGTGCGATTATTCAAATTTCGAATTGTGCGCCA
The DNA here is from genome assembly GCF_040412425.1 of Macrobrachium rosenbergii. Lineage (NCBI taxonomy): Eukaryota > Metazoa > Arthropoda > Malacostraca > Decapoda > Palaemonidae > Macrobrachium > Macrobrachium rosenbergii. The sequence continues at coordinate 46,513,969 of NC_089752.1, read as the reverse complement.
AAAATTCGTCAAATTTTTACTCATTTCAATAAATCAAACAGAATTAATAAAAAACTAATAGCTTATACTTTCCCCCTGCGGTAAATTAATCCATTATTTTTTTGTCAGAGCATTAGCTAGTGTTTAAATTGTTTATCGTTTATATGCACTGCGTTTTTCCATTAAAACTACCTCTTATTCTAAATCATGTAATGCCGGTTACAAAGGAAATCCAAATAACACTTACGCATTCAGTTGAAAACTGTTCAGTCATTTAGAACCTTTTATTTGACCCTCAAATTTGTGTAAAATATGCGATATGGCCCTCATACAGAAATGCGGATTAAGTAAGACAAGAACGATCGTGAAAATTTAAGAGTGGAAATAAAACGTGATGTGGATAAGGAGAAATATAATTGTATATGAAGTTGATTCCCAGCATATTCTGCAGTGTTTTCTAGAATGATGTATTGCAAAATTTTATAACGTTATGAGCAATGCTGTATTCTCATAGTATCGGTAACAGCAGTATAACACCGTTATCGGTTCAGAACTAACTGTCTTGTTTGTGCCACAGTCTTCTTGTCCCTGGACATTGTTGGCAGCGTTCCCTAAAGTCCAGTAAGCCTCAACGGATCTCTTTGTTTTTAGACTTCTGTGGGTAACAGCTGGGGTGGAGAGAGAGAGGAGAAGCAACAAAATCGAGTGATCATTACTATGTCAAAATGTGTATCGTCACGTAATCGATTAGGTAATACTCATTCCACCAAGCTAAAATGAGTTACATGATATTCTGCCGGAGCTGTTTATCATTCTTCATTTCTGTTAATAAACTCTGCTTGAATGGACAGCAGTAAATTGACATTTACTGTTGTCCCTTCTTATGAATGAAGAAAAAAAATGCCTCCTCATAGTAAAAATCAGTCTTTCGTAAACCCTAAGCGACTCAGTCAGCTATTCAACATTCCCATCCCAGCTCAGAAGACATATGACTCTTGGCTGTCCTGCTGTCCTACTCTCAGTCAGAATGATCGATATTTCTTTGGGGTGGGAAGTCATTCGTCGGTATGCGCCAGTCACGTTTTGCATTAGGAACATTCTCAAAGATATATCACCATTCAGATTCGATTAATGGTGTTATTTATCGCGTCTCTCTCTCTCTCTCTCTCTCTCTCTCTCTCTCTCTCTCTCTCTCTCTCTCTCTCTCTCTCTCTCTCTCTCTCTCGCTCTCTCAAACACACACACACTGCAGGGTGAAATAGCGTTCAATTACAGTCGACTAAGGTTTATGGAAATTCTGAAAGCAAGAAGAAATGGAACTTCATGACAAATTCGTTACTCGTAGCAAGGTGGCAATTTTATATATGTATACAGTATATATAATATATATATATATATATATATATATATATATATATATATATATATATATATATATATATATATATATATATATATATATATATATATAAAGGACGTTTGTAGCTTTCTGATTGTATATGAATCACGGTGATGTGATAAATAGTCATATATATATATATATATATATATATATATATATATATATATATATATATATATATATATATATATATATATATATATATATACTGTATATATATATATATATATATATATATATATGAGTATATATATATATATATATGTATATATTGTATTTATTGAGGCACAGTCTTTTTAGGATTTAGCAGTTTGAATACGAATGTAGCAATGAGCACTCTTTATTTTTATCTTGAGCCCCCTCCCCCAACTCCCCAAGTAGGGAAAGGTCGATTTATGGAACCCAGGAAGGTGTAATGAATTTTTTAATGGATTGTGCAAGAATGAAACCAGTTGATTCGAACAGTTATAGAGGTGTAAATCTAAGGATTAGTATTAGGATGAGAGAAGAGGTGAGTCGAAGAATAGGTGAAGTATATATGGGCGGTAGCTGGGAATAAACGCTAGTTTGGGAAGAGGCTTGGTTTGGTAATGGGAAAGAAGGTAGAAATGTATGAAAAGATTGTTGAGCAACTTTCCTGCGTGGAAATGAAGTGTGGATGTTGAAAATAAACAGAAGAAAAAAGACTGAAGCTTTGGAGATGAATTGGTTGCTTTATATACCATATATATATATATATATATATATATATATATATATATATATATATATATATATATATATATATATATATATATACATATATATATATATATATATATATATATATATATATATATATATATATATATATATATATATATATATATATATATATATACATACATATACAGTATATATATATATATGTATGTATGTTTGTGTGTATGGGAATAGGTTGGTTGGTACGTATATGTATGTATGTATAAACAATAATAAATGGTAATTCACATCTTTGTATTCACGTATTAATACACGATTTGAAGTACTGGTCTGCAATCTCATGAAATTCTGGTGTATGGATGAGTGTTATGACTGTGTGATGAAAGTTACCTTATTTCGTTAGGTCAGCGGCTCGAGGCGTAGACGCCTCTCTCAAAATAGTCACTTCTGTCCTTGAGGCAGATTTGATTAGCACTGCCTCTGATTTCGTAATGTTCGGGTTAGGTTATGTTCGTTTTGTGTTCGTAGATTTGCATCATTAATCATTGTTTCTTTCTGCGCCTGTGGATTTGGTCATGCGTTGCAAATACCACAAGTACCAATATAAATGGCACCTTTCTTTCGACTTCGTTTGAAGGATTTGTTATTCAGGTCTGCGCCAAAAGACTCGTAAAATGTTTTAAATGAGAAAACAGGGAAACAGAGGAATTATTCATGCATTCTTCCTTTCATCTGTAATTTTTATTTATATATTCTTTTGTTATATTTATTATATGTGGATAATTAAGAATATGTTTTAGAGAAGGTTTTGCAGAAATGTGAATTCTTTCAAGATCCGTAGTTGAAATATTCATCCCACCGTGGACCCAAGTAATGAAATTGATACATTCCGTAATAGTCGACTCCAGTCGGTCTTTGAAATTCGGAATATAAAACTATATCTTTCTTCGTTCACTGTTGGCGGTATGATGTTGCTGTTGACTGCATTAAGAAAATAAAACACTGGATAGCTTCACTGGATTTTAAAGAACGCCTTACATTTACATTCTAAGATTTAGCGTGGCAATTGTTTCATGGGTTTCTGTTCTTGAGGAGATATCCGTTGCGTAGTATTACGGAGTAAAGGGACACCTGTGGCGTTCAGGGAGGAGATTAGTTAATTTTCATTTTTTGGTGTTGGCGATTTTCCATTTTTTTAGTTTTCCTATTTAATTTAAAAGGTATTCGCTCTTGGATTCTAATCGGTATTGTTTACCTCTACTGTCAATGTAAAATTGCCATTCCTTTTATTCTTATTTTTATTCTAATTAAAACTTGTTCTATTTCGGTAGTTTCGAAGATACAGCTTTGATGTGGTTAAAATTCTCAAAAAGTTCTCCTAAAAAATTTTTATTATCTCAAAACAGCTTCAAATATTACTTACCGGCTAGCTTCCTTTTATATTATGTAACCGGACTGACTCATTCTCAGTTTGAGGCCGGCTGTAACCCGGTTATTTATTAATAACAAGTCGAAATAATTCCCTATCAGCCACAGTACTGTGTGCTACCAAGTTTATTCAGTCAGATCATCAACAAGTCTTAGATACTGCGCCAGTTAAAGAAATATAACGAGGTAAATTTGAGCTGTAACTAAACATGCACAATATTGGTTTGCTGTTGTAAAAGGAAACGGGAAAGGGAAGAAAAAACAAAGTTATCTCTTCCCAGGTTTTAAAACATGAGCCGTAAGCTGGGTAGCCTGATTGTCAATTGATTCTGTTATCCTCAGATTCCTTAACATTTTTCTACTTTTCCCATATTTTTTGTGTATTTTACACTAAGTTTCCTTCTGTTGGTTGTTTTCCTATATTTCTGGCATTTGATCACCGTAATTTTCCGATTTTCTTCACCTTCCATCGTATCCTACAGTCATATGATTTCTCTTCATCACCTTTTTCTTCAATGTTTTTTTTTTCCATTTTTTCTAGTGTCATCCAATTCTTAAATCAGATTTTTACTACTTCTGTACCCGACTCTTTTTCTCTCTCTCATTTATGCCACATACCATTTTCGTTACGCATAATCTGAAAGCCCTAAAATGACGTTCAAGAATGTTTCAGGTTGATTTCCCGCCCTCAGTAAAATCAAGTGAATCCTTTTCATTGCCTTTACCAAAGTATTTTGTTTTTCCCTTGGTTAGTATATGTATTTATATTTATGAAGAGAGTACATAAGTGACAATAAATGGGGAAGGTTGGATATATGAGAACGACCTTGCTTCAGGTCTCTGGAGACCAAAATAAATCCGTGCTGGTACGAAAGTGGTGAAACTCATGCGTGTGGATAAAAGTTGTGATCGAGCGAGAGTAAAGGTTTTACGCCCATATTTTAAGAGCAATGCCCTCATAGCAAGCTGGAAGATTTTGGCAAGAGAAAGGAACGAGGATGCGGCGGAGGAAGAGGTGTGAAAGCAAAGATAAACTTCAGGTCTGTGAGGATCGCGAGGAAATGTTTTTGAGGAAAGATACACTCTGGCGTACTTATTCTTATTATTGATATTATTTCATTTTTGTTGGGTGGGGGGACGGGAGTTAGGGAGCTTTTCCACTAGACGTTTTGCTTTTCATTATATGATAGCCTTACTTTCCATATATTATGTTAGAAGTGAAGCTTTTGCTTCGTAATTCTCTTGTACGTCTAAGAGAAGCAAGCATCGGCAATTCTTTACATTTAAAAAAGCTGATGGCCTGTAACCTTATTATGATGTTTGTTTGCCCCTTCCGCTCAGTCTAGGTTTGTCCATATTTATTCCAGCCTCAGTATTATGTATAATCATAGAACGTTTGTTTCTTGAATAATATAGTGTTAATTTTGTAAATGTCTTGCGGTATTGTTAGGGCGAGTTATGGTTCGTTTCTACTCAAGATTCCCTTTTTTCCTGTTACTAGAAATTGATGTCTGTAAGATGCTTTGTGAAAAGTAATGTCTTTGATTCTCTTGCCATTCAGTTCTGGGAATCAGTTCTCTAACTATTTTTACAAAGATTATTTCTAAATGAAAAGATCCCTGGTCCACGTATTTTGTTAACGAACAGAAAATAGTTCAGAAAGCAAAACTGTAAGATTTAAGATGACTTGGTGGATTTTTAGATAGGGGATAGGATCCTGTTGTCGGTTCATGCTGTATTCTTATTTGCATCGAGTTTTTTTTCGTAGGAGGGTTGTGGAGGAACGTTTCTGATGAAATTTTTCTAAAATAGATTTTGTTTTTAAAAAGTAATAGTTTCGTTGCTAATTTTACTTCAGATTTTTCTTGGTGTCGCTTCTTCATGTTAATTAATATTAATGTGGGGGCACATATGGGCGTAAAACCTTTATCGTGAAAAATGACTTCACTGGTCTTCGCTGATTGTTGTAACTGCCTGTTCTATTTGCTGTAGCAGAGGTTACCTCTGTTAGAATTGACCAATTAGGAGAGTTTTTTTTACCTTCAGAACCATATACTCTCTCTCTCTCTCTCTCTCTCTCTCTCTCTCTCTCTCTCTCTCTCTCTCTCTCTCTCTCTCTCTCTCTCTGTGAAAGATAATAAATAAATTATGTTTTGAATGGACGTGTTGAATTTTTACCAATCTGCTCCTTTATTACTTTATTTATGGTATTGGAGATATTTGCTGTCGTTATATCAAAGGACTATGTAAATTCGTAATGCAGTTTGCATGGCAGTTTTTCAGCGAATGATGAAATATTTGAAATGTAGATGATTTGGTAATATTAATTTTTGTTTTGGGGAACTTGGAAAATTCGCTCTCATTAATTAGGGGATTTGCTCAGTGATATCACTTGCAGTATACGTGATGGGAATAGAGATTTTTAAAACAGTTATGATACGTATAGGTGATGGGAATGGAAATTATTAAAACAGTTATGATATGTATTCGTGATGGGATTAGAAATTATTAAAACAGTTACGAAATATAATTATCATTGGCAAGTTGTTTGGGAGGACGTAAGCATATGACGTACCTCAGATCTCCTGCAGAAATTAATTAGCAAGTGAAAAATAATTTAGAAAAACTATTTATATTCTTTTGAAGGAATGTATTGCGTCTGCTACTGATTGCATTGCGAGAATATTCTGCCAGTGACGAGAAAAGAGAAGATAAACTGAACATGAGACATATCCAGAAATCGCCTGAATGGAATAAAAAAAAAGAGTAAGGAGGAAAACCCAAACATTATGGGAAAAGGATAATGGAAATTTTAACAACATAAGTAAATAGGTTGTGGGTCGTTTAAATGCGCATGGGCAAATACTGACGCATTAAAATACATCTTGACTGGGCAATATTTGTTTGACTTTTTCAGTATCATATTTGGTGGAGATGAGTGTGTTAGATGAATAAGCTACTAAAGTTACGAACATTGAACAGGATATGGCTTGGAAATGAAAAGCACAGCTAGGTAGCAGCTATGCCATTTACTAATAAGAGACACCCACTGGATACTGAATGTTTGATGAGATGGAAGGATTTCGCCTCCCTTTTGCATTTAATCTGCTTGAAATAACCATGAGAGTGAAGTGGTAGGGAATCCCAAAGGTCGTGCCTGACATAAACACCTGAATTTTAATTCACATCCTTGCGAATGTTGCGGTGAATTATGCAACGGTGTCAGAACAACGGGAAGGCCTTGACACATAATATAAGCTGTTTTTCAGAGAATTAAATGTGTTTTGGAAGTGTATGTGAATTTCTCTTCACGAATACAAGGCCTGTGCTCGTAGTTTCTTCTTGAATGCGTCGTAGTTTTCACAAAGGTTGCGTATAAAAAAAATTATGATGGGCCAGACCTAATCTTATTTTGTAGAGTATTATGACCAAATGGATAATCAGAAGGGAATTCTTGTTCATACCAGTACATTTTATTGTAGGGAATGTAGAAACTGATTCTTCATTCTGAGTTCAAAGAGGCCAAGGTTATTAAAACACAGATGGTTTCTGTTTAAATACCAGTAACAGAGAATAAAATCCTAAAATTCTGCCAGTGATTGTACTGTAAATTCTCAGCTTATTTCTTGAACATCTATCAGATGTGCCCTGCTTTTACGTACAACCGCCGAACGCAGCAAACCTCTTAGGACAGTTCGAGCATTTATTTACTGTGATTTTTATTCATCATTTGAATACGTAGTTTAACGATGATTGAGACTACCCCCATATTTTCTTTGCTTTATTCTCATTCAGAGATTGAGTTAAGGAGTGGCGGTGGCGTTTATGAAGTAATGAGATTCCATGGCATTGCAATTTCAAATTGTTGTTGTGGAGGATGATTATCTAATGGGTCCTCGCCACCACTGCTGTCTCGCTAATGTCAAATTTGCAATAACTTCTGTAAAAATTATTTCAAACGTTGGGAGGATGCCATTTTGGGATTGTGTGTGTTTATATTATGACTTTTAATTCAATATCTGCATATCTCAATCCTTTAAATTAACTTCTAATTGTACTGGTTCGGACTATTCCCCACGCTCTCTCTCTCTCTCTCTCTCTCTCTCTCTCTCTCTCTCTCTCTCTCTCTCAGGTATAATTTTGTATAATTCTGTTGCCACTGTGATTTCAGCTATTGTTCTGAACCTTATTGTAGAGGAGTTATTTCATTTGGCAGCTTTGTCATATGCAGTGCAAAGGATAATTTTTCCATGTTATTCCCTCAGGCTCCTCTGCTTTAAGGAAGTTTTCACTTTTTCTCTTCAAGAAGAGGGCTCATTTTAGTACTAATTACTGGTTTCCCTCCATTTCTAGTACATAAAACACATTTTACTACGATAGTAAAGGGTAGTTGCTGCCTGAAATTTTCCTATGTTTAAACGAAGTTAAATGAATCTTTTGATGTTCGTGTCAGAGGTAGATTTATTTATGCATGCATCATAAATATAAATTTTGTGGTCATTCAACCATATTGAAATAAACTCCCTCGACTAATTTCCTATGTCAATTACCCAGGCACATTTTTTATTTCACTCACTTACATTTTCTCCAACTGACATTTTTGAATAATGAATGGCATCATAGACTTTCTATTCCCTGGCAATGAATTGTTTAGGAAACGGATTTATATTTATTACATTAAATAAATTTGTCCGAGCTATCGTCATTGCATTGCTCGTTTTGAAAATATTGTGAAGTTGATTTCTCCGTTAGCCATGTCATTTTCAAAGTTTTTTTTTTATTTCTTGTACTTCGTAAGTATGCTAATACTATTTTTACCGTTTAAAGCATATGGGTTGAAAATATATGCTGCAAAAAGACAGTTTAAGTGCCAGGCTATCCACCATAGGTTTACTCCCCTTCCTCAATGAATGTCATTATTTTACTGGCTCTGTGTATTTCTATGATAGGTTGACAGTGCCGAGTTTATCTCTTTTCCTAACTGGAAATCCTCAGGTTTTTGTTGCCTCCGGCCATCCCACGTGTCTCTTGCTCCACCCATTCCTCTGCAGATTGTGTCTACAGGGAATCACCCACCCTCAATTTTTTTTTTTTTTTTTTTAGACAGCCCTCACCAGAAGCTGGTTCTCCATCTAGCTTAATCGCGTGGGTTGCTTTCTTTCGCATAAGGTCATTTAATTCTTGGTCTTCTTGGGTACGTATTTTTCTATCTTTGTATGTTTTGATGCTAGCTCTATTTAATTACTTGAACTGTTACTTACTTCTGTTTTTCATCTTCAGATTCTTTTATCCTTTTCAATATGAATTTTTGTCATTTCCGTCCTGAAAAAAGGTGCATTTTTCCCAGTTCCATCCTTGGAATGCTAACAAAGATTAACACTAATCGACAAAGAAATCTTTTCCTTTCGATGCTTTCCTCCCCTTGTTTACTTTTCTCGCTTTGTTAACCTCGAATAGAGCAGTTCTCTCTCTCTCTCTCTCTCTCTCTCTCTCTCTCTCTCTCTCTCTCTCTCTCTCGTTCAGGTATTTTATATTCGAAGTAGATGAATAGAAGGGTTCTTTTTAACATCCCTTTCATAAGCACTCCGTCACCGTTGCTTTGTGCTGAAGTAACGTAACGGAAAAAAAATTCAGTTTGTACACGTTCAAAATTTTTATGGCATTTTAGTGTTCTCTGTCTTCCAGGGTCGTGAAGAAAATCCCAGTGTAGGATAATTTATATGCCAGTTCTTAAAGAGAGAGAGAGAGAGAGAGAGAGAGAGAGAGAGAGAGAGAGAGAGAGAGAGAGTGATCTAAATTTCATAAGGTCAAGGGCAGTTCTGTTAAATTATTTAAAGCTGCGACATGCATGTCTAATAAGGAAAGAAAAACAAAACAATTCTCAACACGTCTGTGTGAAATAAAAAGAGCAAGCTGCGAGGGGCAGGAGCTAGAATGTGAGTTATGCAGCCAAAAAAAAAAAATGTACATATTTTCGTCTATGCGTTGTTTTATATCTGACCACGCTCTTGATCTCTAAGAGCAGAGAGATATATTTAACCGGTTGTGGTTGGGATTTTTTTGGTGTTGTTGGTTAGAGTAATGTTGTTTTTCTTCTTTTGTTCTTGCACTATCTTATATCGTGTAATGTGTAACACACAAATAGAAGCATCGCAGATGATGAAAATTTACAGCACTGGTGTTCTAGCTGGATATTAGAGTGTTGCGTTAAGACCAATTTCTTTTTATGAATTATATGTATTTTTTAAATCGTATACATTCTTTATGGAAACTAAGGTGACCCA
>NC_089752.1:46471674-46501674 GCF_040412425.1 Macrobrachium rosenbergii | reverse complement strand
AGTTGCGTGTTTGTTTCGCCTCGTGACAGATGCCTTAGAACATTTATATCTGTAACGTATTTCCCCTGCAGTCTTTAGGTATGGTAAAATTGCAATATATTTTTTTGGAGTCATGTCGTAGAGGAAACACTCCACTTCCAGCCCTTCCTTTCACAAGCTGAGGGAGCATTAGTGATTTCTGAAGAATATTTTTTTGTGTCACTCGAACTCAACAAACTTGTAGAACCACATTTCAAACTTATCGCACATTTATACCAAGTTCACCTTGACAACAGGCATTTCAGCTCTCATGCAACCTGACCTGAGCTACTTATTATATATGTCGTGTTGCATTTACTCTCTGTACCGGTTACTACTACCTTATCCACATGCAGGGGAGGCAAGCCAGCCCCCAACTCAATGCCCGGGTAAATAGGACAAATTTATTTTTAAATGATAAAATGTGCAATACACTGAATTATGACGAAAAAACGAAGAAGGGAGTGAATAATATACTGCTCCTGTTACAATCCTAGGTTTCCTAGAATTGGAGAAAATATTGATTATGTTTTACAGCTTTGTCGTGATCCGCACTTCCGTCTTGAGACATGCTTCGGTGTGTGGAACGAATTCAATTTTAGTCGCTCTAATTCTACGCCAGAGGTTTCCGGTTAATTTATGAACCTTTCCGTACCATCTTACCTTTCTTCCCTTACCACACGTTCCCCATATCTACATTCCTTGATAATGGAGTATATAGCTGCTATAATAAAAACCGTTAATTTGTGTGCTTATTTGGAAACTTAAAAATGGAGGATATATCCAGTCTGATTTATTGGCAAGAGCAAGGAATTTTGATGTGTAATTACTGGAATTTTGGTGTCAGTCTCTTTTACTTCAGAATAATGCCCTAACTTTAATATATTTTAGAATAAGAATAACCTTTAAATGTGAACAGTTGTGTGGTAATTTTTTCAAACATGAACAGATATTATTATTGAAAGTAAGAAACTTTTAGAATTACATAAGCGTTTACGGGAAAGCAGTTGTACAAGATTGATTTTTTTCGTGATCAGTAAAGATTAATTGTTAATAAAACTATGAAGTTATCTCGGTGATGGATGAAATTAAATCCTTGTTTAGTATAGTAATGAAGTAAAAATTTTCCTTATAAACCAAAAACTGTGAGCGCCATGTGCCGGAAATATAGATCTTAGTTACAGTTTGTGAAGGAAGCCGAGAAAAGGAAGTGGTTTATGAATGAAAAAGAAATTTGGTTTTGTAACTAATACACTAAATACAGAGAGAAAACCGAATTTTATGAAAGAAACAACGGGACTGTATTGGTTCATCATTGTCTAGAACCGAATGTTGAACTTGTCTTTCCAAAGTCGTGATGTGAGAGGAATTTTCAGGTCTTATCTCTCGTCGTGTCCATTGAAGTTGTTCGCGAACGCTCCTTCCGATAATCAGATTGCGTCATCTCTGTGACTTCTTTATCTTTGGGTTCTCTTTATTACTAGGCTCTCAGTTTTAATGATATCAGTATGCATGCATATGCCTTTGCTTAGTTTTGCATTCAGTCTTGGTTGCTTGTAAATACACTGACGGACAGAAATGCGTATATATATAATGTGTGTGTGTGTGTGCGCTGTTGGATAGCTTTATCACGTACTATTAGCCTTTACAGGAAAACAGTTGCCTTGTTCTGTTTAATGAGTGACTTCATAATATTTAGAACGAAGGGAATAAGTGGAGAAATTAGAAAGTAATTGCCTGACAAACGAATCATCAGGTTGCAACATTGTATTCACTCAGGAGAAGTAGATAGATAGATAGATAGATAGATAGATAGATAGATAGAAAGGAAGATTTTTTTGATGGATAAAAGTGAACGAAAGCTCAGTGACGTATTAGTTAAAAAACTGCTTTACAAGGGAGGCTGGGCCATTATTTAGATCTCTTGAGTGTGTGTTTGAAAACATTTTTGTTATAATCACCGGTAAATAAAGCGATGTATTTTTTTAGAGAAAAGACAGGAAGACTTCTGTACATTCGAAGCTTCACGTGAGGAATCCGATACAAAGTGCAGAAAGAACAGTGTTATATATGTATGAAGAACAAAATTTTTAATAGTTTTATAATCGATTCACTGGACTCTTAAAAGCAGTAACATGCAGTAGACGGTAGTTATATTTCCAGTTAAAGTATGTCTTGAATATATTCCTTATATAGAATTTTTCCCGACTTTAAAGTTGGACATTCAACATTAATGTAATTACCCTAAAGCAGATATTATTTATTAAAATTATGTAGAATTAAATTAACATATTCACGTTTAATTCACTGTCTAATGAATTACACATTTTTTCTGCACTGACGAGTACATCAGTGTTTTTGGAAAATAAACATTTGGATGATGTCTGTAGCTTTGCAGAGCTCAAATAAAAGTACCCGGTTAATTAGATTTGCATTCGATACCTTGATTTCTGGAATATGAATAGTCATGATTTTCTGTACTTTGCATGTAAATCAAATAGTGGGTCCGGGACTTCATTTCGTGATATAATCAAGGTATGAACAGTATTACTTTGGTGTGATAATAAATGTTTTGGAATTTTATAAACTTGTCTTTTTATTAGTGGTTACAAGAAAGATGTTAAAAATTTTAGTGCAATATCAGTCAGTATTTATTTTCCCCATGTTTACGTGATTTGAAGTTCATGGAACCTGAAAATAAAAAAAAGGCGAAATATATCTTATGTATGTAAGTATGGGTACAGCTATGTATACATGGAATAGCTTACTCATCAAGTTCTATATTTTTGTTTAGTATTTGACTAATTTATATAAAATTTTCTTAACATTGGAGCTGTAATGATCTTCGAAATGGATCTGTTGACATGCACATTATGTGTTTTTCCATTTCCGTCAAGTAGTTGTAATCAGATGCAAATAAGTGTTGTCAGAATCTAGCAAGTGTTATTTTAATGTTTATTTTTATTTTAACTATACTTGGCTCGCTGCCGTTACTCCCATGCAAAAAAATTTATGAAATTCATCTCGCAAGCCTAGAATTAGTTTAAGATTGGATTTTACGACACCGTGATCATGAGAATTTTACTCTCAGACATCTGATACTTAGCTTTCAATAAAATCATGAGAATCATGAGATTTCATCAATAGTTTCCCATAAGCATAATTTTACTTGACTGCCATAAATATCAATGAGAAATAAATATAAACTCCTGGTTATCAAGAGTTGAAGTGAATCATGGATGTCATACTCCTTGAATGTTTTTTTTTTCCTCAGCCGCGTTTTATTTTCTCCACTGTGCCAACGTTTTCAGTATTCATCAGTTATTCGTAAATAATTAGGTACAAAAATTGATGGTTTATTATTTCAGCTTCAACGAAAGAGAACTTACCAACTTTAATAAGGTAGCGTTCTCAAAAGCATTTTGATTTATTTATTATGTCTTAATTCAGAATGAAATTCTGGAAAGTGAATTCCGTTGTATTCAAAGATTTCTGTAATTTTCGTAATATTTGCTCCTAGGTCACTGCGACCAGATCATTTCGCATGAGCTGTAGAGCGTGGTTTCTTAATTATCCCAAAAGTAAAAACTAAAATGGTTTTGTATAAGAAGCATTTTAAAAACTTCTGATTACAGTGGTTGTCTCTTAAGTTAATTTACTAATTATTTCTTCATGTTTTTGTCATTTTTCTTGTTCCTTACATTTGTCAAAGGTACTAATGCTACCATAAACGAACAGTTGGTATTTATTTTAAATTATTAATTAGTGTTTCCTTAAGTGCAGGCACACAAATGTATTTTGTATACGCGTACAAAGTTGTCAGGAACTTGTTTAATAATTGTTTCCCATGTTTTCGAATTTTAAACGACATCGCTTCAATAACAACAGTTAGGTCCAGAAGTGAAGGGTAAGAAGGATTAAGTAATTAGAAGAGCTTATAAGAATAGAAAATTATAGAGAACAAATGAAATTAGAAGTAATATAAGATGAAAGGACGTGAGGCTCTAAAAGTCCTCGAAATGGATGCGTCGTGTTGTCGATAAATTTGATTTATGAAATCGTGCACTTGAACGCGTTGGGGAGCAACAGCAATAAATAATATTTGATCCTCGAAACCCATGTTTGCTTCTGCCAGTAAAGTGTGATTTGCGATGTTGTTCCTTTCGACCACACATGAAGCTGTGGTAATTACATACCGATGAAAGAAAATGTAATTTTTGTTGACTTTGTTGGTTTATATTAATTTCTCGGACTTCTTTTTTTTTATTGTATTCTAACTCATATGAATGCGGAATATATGCACAATGATTTAGTGAATCAAGCACAAAATATAGGATTTATTTTTCCAAAATCCAACTATCAGTGTCTTACCTCTCTTGTAGATAAAAAAAATGGTATATAATTACTATATATGGTGGCATTATGTTTTACTTTTATTTGATTGCTATTGTGCCTACTTGATATCGTGCATAATTACTTCAGTTATTTATCATTGTTTTAACAATTCCTGAACAACTCAACGCATTTTTAACAGAAGGGTTGCTTCAGTCAGAAATAAAAAAATCTTATTTAGTCTAACATCAGTAGTAAAAGTTTAGAATACTGATTGAGCGAGACAGGATCTAATGAACTTATAGTAGAGAGCTGCCTAAGGTTGCCGAATAGTGTGTAGAATGTGTTATGTTTAATGTGTACATTGCAAGTAAACAAAAATGTCTTTACGGTGGAGGGATAATGGTTACATAGTAATCTCATGGGCGAAGACCATTTGAGCCCTTGTTTTATTGTAATGACGGAAGTATTCACTTTTTTCTTTTAGTAAGGAAAGGATGTTAGTCTTCACGTTTGTTTGTGCTTGTGAATGTTTTGAGTTTTCATTCTTTTTCGGAAAGTTTTTGTTTATCTCTTCTGTTCCCTAAAGGCTGCATTGTCCTCCATTGCCGTAATGTGTTTATTTTGTGCTCGGTGAAGAGAGACTCCCACGCCCTTTGAATGAATACACCTAATTGTCTGCTCTTTCCTTGGAAAAGGAGTCTTTGCATTTCAAGTGCATCTGTCTGGAGGTCTCTCTTTATGATTCCCAGTAACGTAATTTTTATGGATAAATTTTTTTCTTGTTGGTGCTGCATTTGGTGCACTTCCTATCGATGATCTTGCTTGTTAGTTAAGTACAATTTCTTTCCATCTTTTTATTATTTAGGGTGTGTGATTTCTGTACCGCAGGAGAAGCCGTAATTTTAATACTAACGATTTGTTTCTATTTGTTAAACAACTCCATTCAACATATTATCTTTTCGTTCCTTTTCAAGGTACTTTCTTAAGGCTTTCCATTTATAGGAGGTCACGTCACGTTTGCTTGTTTGCTAGAGAGAGAGAGAGAGAGAGAGAGAGAGAGAGAGAGAGAGAGAGAGAGAGAGAGAGAGAGAGAGAGAGGTGAACTCTAACAGGAAGATGTTAGCATTATTCTGCTTTTCCATTGATGGCTGATGTTTACATCTACTAGTCGTTTTTTACAGATACGTATGTAATTGCATTAACCACAGTGCCCTCTAAACTTTTCGAATTCTTCACACTTATTGGATGCACGCGTCACTACAAAGCCTGAGATCCAAATGCCAGATTAAAAGGAATGCTGATGTCCACAGCAGGATTCCAACCCGCATCCGAAGCATCAGAATAAAGTCGCGGACGTCGGTCTGATATTTCTGATGAGAATTCGAATCCTGCTGCGGGTCAGAATTACTTCTCTCGCGCAGTATCTCATTATATATATATATATATATATATATATATATATATATATATATATATATATATATATATATATATATATATATATATATATATATATATAAATTATGTATATACATATATATAAATGTATATATATGTATATATGTGTATACTCATATATATATTGCATACCTACATATATTTACATACACACACACAAATATATATATATATATATATATATATATATATATATATATATATATATATATATATATATATATATATATATATATATATATATATATATATATATATATATAAAGGTAAAATCCACGAAAGGGAAACACTGGAGTGCTGCCACTCCAGTGTTTCCCTTTCCTTCGGGATTTTATCTTTATTTATATATTCATCACGTTCCATATTTTCGTGATTCAGTTATACATACATACATACATACATACATGCATACATACATACATACATACATACTTACATACATACATACACACACACACACACATATATATATATTTTTTTAATTTCTTGTATCTGCTAGTACAGCTTTAAAATCATTTTTCCTATTTTTGTAATTTTGGAATGTTATGTAGAATTTTCTATGCCTTTTTTTTTTAACTACAGGGAACTGACGCGTGCAGGGTTACTTTACAGCAAGAATGAGCTCACAGGCATGTGATTTGTGTGTTATATGCGATTATGTTATACTGTTAGGAATTTGCTGTGATTCTGTTGAATATTTTATATTAAATGAGATATACTAGAAAAATTAAAGATTGTATATATTATGTATGAAATTCCTTACCATTGTACTCCATTATAAAGATCAGCTTATTGTTAGCCAGAAACAATATGTGAAGCCCCTGGGGAATGATATAGAATCGTATTCAGTCTCATATGATTAAAGAGACCTTTGTAAAATTTGAATTAGATTCTTTCAAGTGAAGTATTAGGAAGTGATTAATCTTATTTATTTTAGGCATTCCTCTTATTAAACGAATAATTTTGAATCATTTACTTTGTACTTTAGGCTCTAATTCATAACCAATTAGAGACTCTAGTGTTACATATATATATATTATATATTATATATATATATATATATATATATATATATATATATATATATATATATATATATATATATATATATATATATATATATATATATATATATATATATATATATATATATATATATATATATATATAGTAAAAAATAATGCTTACTCTCTATGCGAAAATATTAGACACTAAAAGAATGAAGATTAAGATAAGCCTTCATCAATAGTCCTAAAAATATTTCCCCGTAAAAATCAAAGGGAGTCACTAATAGACTTCACTATTTGCGTTTTATTTGATGCGTATTTGACCAGCGAGATAATATTAATCCTGTTTGACGTGCTGTAAAAACGGAACGGCGACTGGCGGCCACATTCCTTGGGAATAAATAATGAAGCAAAATTGAAAGCAAATACTGTTCCGTTAAATGTAGTAGGCAGGGGAAAAGTTGATTAAATAAGCTCAAGATTTATTCCAACGAGATGAATTGAAAGAGAGAGTCTAGGTTAAATTCGAAGAGCAGGTTTCGGACTGAAATAACATCAACAGAATTGATACAGAAATAGACATTAGAAACTTTAATGGAGAGAGAGAGAGAGAGAGAGAGAGAGAGAGAGAGAGAGAGAGAGAGAGAGAGAGAGAGAGAAAGGCGTGGTGGGGGATGACGTTTGCTATAATATTCATCGTGGCTGAGTAGGAAATGAAATAATTAGGGAAAACTGATATAAAACGTAAATATAAAAATTCTCTCTCTTTCTTTTCCTCTGTCACTCAAGCACTCGTAAGCGCACGGGTTCATATAATGAGGTAAAGATTATTGCCTTTTCAGAATTTTTTTTTAATCCCACCCCCTCTATTAGAAAGCCTTCCCTGTATTGTGTCGTCTGTTATTGGTCTTGTCTGTTATTGGAAACCGATGCAGTAGAAAAACGACAATAAGAGGATTGCGCCATTGACTTTTATTGTTTGCTGCATACTGGTGATGCATTGAAATTGACAGAAAAAGGTGTCCTCGCTTAACCCGCCCTTTAATACGAAGAGCCTTGCCTTGAGTTCTGCTGCTTTCTTTTTGGAGGACTTTGCTTGTGATACACACACACACAACAAAAATGGGGGGTTGGAGAGGGAGGAGAACTGAAAGCTAAGTGCAAAAGTCAAATGCTGGTGTGGGTTCGGGAGAATGGGGCAAAGAATTTGAGGTAAGTTGCGAAAGCTGAGAAAGCAAAGACGTGAAAATAACTTATATTAGTGTGAGAGCGCGAGAAGGGAGTATTGTACTAATTTTCATAAAGATGTGGCGGTATTCACACCCACAAACAACACAACACGCAACACTCACCCTGATCTTCGGTTGCTGGAGATGGATAAGGTCCACGGTCGCCAATCACAGCACACACCCACGAAACAAAAAAACTTAAACCGACCCTCCACCAACAACGAACCAACAAAAAAGAAGAGACACATGAACCATTAATGTGGTCCCAAAAAAACAGACGAACTCCGTTCACTTTCAAGGTTGGACCTCAACTGCCCAAGACCTCCCCAAAAACGAAAAATTCCCGACAGACCGACAGACAGAGAGACAGCCATAAAACCAACTCCAACAACCGAACCACTCACAACGACAATTACACTCTCTCTCTCTCTCTCTCTCACACACACAAAACGTTGGGAAATGCTAAATAAAAACAAATTTCTTCATCCCTCTATATTTCTCCCCCCTTTTAGCATTTCCCAACCAACACCTTTCACACCCCTTTCAAATCGCCTTACGCAACACCCACGGATGCTCACTAGCAGGTCCTCTAGATCGCGTTCGCGGGCACGCAATCATTCTCTCAGACTCGCTCTCTCTTCCAGCAACATTCAGATTTACATTTTCTCCTCCATTCTCTCTCAGATTCACGCTATCTTCTTCACTATTACCACTCTCAATCTCATCCACAATCTCATCTATACCCTCAACTCGTTCCCAAATACCTCCCCAATTCTTCAACTAACCCATCCCATTCGCTCATTGACCTTTCCAATTCTTGCAACGATTCATTCATGCTTTCAATCACTCGTATATTACTGCTACGCTCTCTTACTCTTACACTTTCGCTCACCTCCAACCGTTCCTACACGTTCAGTCAACTCAGTTATATCAAACCCGCATATGCTATAGGTTCTATTCATACCATCCCATTCATCCGTATTACACGCTTTATCACTCATTTCCACTTTGGCACTCACACCCCCTATCACACAACTTACGATCATTCCGTTCACTTACGTTCTTCCCTTTCTTACGTTTTCTGCCATACTCTATCAAAACAAATTGCTTCATGCACTCGTCAGTCTTTCCAGCAAAGCCTCCCTCATGCAACAACCCCTCACGTACATGCATCACACGCACCGCTTGCATCCTGGAGGATCCACCCATTTGAACCCCTTCACACTCAGTTTCCGAATTCGCTGTCACAGTTACCCTCTTTCGTCTACATACACTTGATACATGCCCTTCCATTCCACATTCGTCACACTTCGCTCTCGGTTCTGAACACATTCTCGCATAATGCCCATTCTTACCACAGTTACCACATATTACATTCACTCGGGTACCCCTACAACCATTAGCAACATGACCCACCTGTCCGCACCGGTAGCATTTAACCCCCCTATCTTTCATACACTCCTTACCAAATGTCCTGGTTGCCCACACCCGAAACACGCTCCCTAAAAGCCCACCTACACTCATTCTTTGTATGTCCTTCCTTTCCACATCTAAAACACTTCGCTCGACTTCCACTCATCGACCTTCCCTTTGTACACTACTATCCCTAACCCGTCCAACCCGTTGTTCCCTTTACAAACCCATCATTCATCCTCACTGGCACCTCTACATTACTTGCTCTTACACTCCTATCTATTACACTATCGGCCATTCTCATTGGGCCCCCTCAACACTGCATCCCTAAAGCCTGAACTCTGGTACTCTCTCATCTACCCCAGCCCTTACACTTACACTTCTGCTCTCTTTTATAACCCTGTCAAGCTCATAATCTTCTACAATTTCCAAAATTTCTCCCCAAGTCAACCTTTCATTCGTCCATCTTTTCTTCCCTTCCGCTTCAAGTTCACAAATTCTCTAACTCCATCTGGCACTGTCCCTAACAACTTCCGTACTAACTCCTTACATTCATCTATCCCATCATCCCCAAACTTCTTCCTTACCAACGTCTCCAACTGACAAGCATACAGTGACAAGGTTTCCCCAGCTTTCATTCTTGCCTCATCAAATTCATTCTTCCTCTTATACTTAACACTCGCTTTCATACGCCTCGCTTGCTCAACTAATCTAGCTTTCACCTTGTCATACTCAACATCTCCCACACTCATAATAACCCTATACATGTCAAGTAAAAACCCAGTCAAATACTCTCCTAATTCTCGTGCCCATACTCTCTACTTTCCCCATACTTATCCTGACAAAACCTTTCATACTCCCCTAAAGAAATCATGCACATCCCTACTTCCATACTCATTATACTTTTCACACCGGGGTACCTCCCTCACATACATAGCCTTTCTCACTTCTTTCTCACCTTCACTCACTTTCGCTACTTTCGCTCTGTCCTTTCATACCCTCTTCCGAATACAAAGAGTCCACTTCTGCACTTACATTCATCTTACTCATTACACTCTTCTTCCCCCTCTTTTTATCCACTTTTATCCACTCACCTCCATCCACCTCACTATCACTACTGCCTTCACCCTCTCCTTCTTTCCTGCCTTTCCCACTTCTTTTCCCTTCTTACCAGTTTCCTTTCCTTTCCCTTCTTCCCTTTTTCTTCCCCTGACTTATCCTTACTTTCCCTCTGTTCCTTCCCTTGCTTTTCATTCCCCTTTTCCTTACCCTGCCTCTCATTCCCTCGTTTCTTACTTCCTATTCCCATATCACTTTCATCACTCACGCTTCCATTCACTTCTTCCTCCTTTTCTTTCTCTCTTGCCCCTTCACACGTTCCAGAGAACCTGCCTCCAACAGCCCCTTCTCCAAAAAAACACCCCTTGAACATACCTTTCACCATTTCTTCCACACCTTTCATCATTCCCTCCAACTTTTTATCCATCCTCTCTTCCATTCTCTCTTCCATTCTCTCTTCTGACTCTTTCATCTCCCTTTCATTTCTTCTTTTGCACTTCTTAGTATTCCCTCCACCTCCTCCAACTGACTCCTCAATCTCTCATTCTCACCCCTCAACCACGTATTCTCCTCTCTCAACCTTACCAGTTCCTCTTCCATCCTTCTCTCAGTCACACTACCAGCCACCAATCTCACTTGCAGCTGCAATACCAGCTGCCCACGTTGGGCACCAAATATTATGTGGCGGTATTCACACCCACAAACAACACAACACGCAACACTCACCCTGATCTTCGGTTGCTGGAGATGGATAAGGTCCACGGTCGCCAATCACAGCACACACCCACGAAACAAAAAACTTAAACCGACCTCCACCAACAACGAACCAACAAAAAGAAGAGACACATGAACCATTAATGTGGTCCCAAAAAACAGACGAACTCCCGTTCACTTTCAAGGTTGGACCTCAACTGCCCAAGACCTCCCCAAAAACGAAAATTCCCGACAGACCGACAGACAGAGAGACAGCCGTAAAACCAACTCCAACAACCGAACCACTCACAACGACAATTACACTCTCTCTCTCTCTCTCTCTCACACACAAAACGTTGGGAAATGCTAAATAAAAACAAATTTCTTCATCCCTCTATAAAGACACCGTTCATATTGTTATGCTAAAGAAATAAGACAAACGGGCAGTCGCATATAAGCTGCAATCAGGTGCTACCAGTTCAATTCTTGATACTGGGAGGGAAGGCCGCCCTTGGAGCATTACCAGTCCAAAATTGCATCTTTGCTTCTCTGCATTAGGCTCCAGTGTCGGACGATAACTTGACCTTAACGAAAGAAGAAAAGAAGGCGACATTAGAGAATGAATGAACATTTTTTTGCTGACAATTCCGGCGAGAAGTAAAAACATTTTTTGGCAGAGTATTGAATGAATCGAAACATACAAAGTGTTGTGTAATGAATTCAGGAACTGGACGAGAAAAAAAGACAAGCTAAAAGCAAATTAGGAAGACGGGATTTGACTGATTCTTTTTGGGAAAGAAAAAGAAAAGTAAACAAGGTAATGTGGTAACCAAATCATACAAAATGAAAATACGAAAATCTTTGTACTTGAAAACGGTAAGATAATGTAATATTTCTGCATCGTTTATTAAGTGATTTTAACAATTTATGTTACGCTTATAATGAAAATAGGAAAGTTTATGTAAACCTGGTTTTTTCATTATCAGGGTATTTCCTTTGTGGAGATGGAATCTCGTGAACGAACGAAATGACAGACCTGGCAAGTAGAAATGAGCGAGAAACAACAATTTAGATTGCTAACTGAGGACCTCTAAGCAGTGGTTTGCTTCACCTAATATGGTGGATGATCATCCAAATAGTGAATTTCATGGTTGAAGGAAGGACTATATCTGTAGATAATCTCTCCATAGTTGAATACAATAATTAATTATCCTAAATTATTGTATCAAGACCCTTATACAGAAAAAGTGCCTAAGAAATCGTGAGGGATGTGTCTCATAATGTATTTATGAGTTTTCACCTACATGGCCACATATGATTCCAAGTTCAAAACAATGTTGAGAAAATTTTCTGAAATTAATGGATTAAAGGTTTTAAAGCATTGAAAACAACACAGTTGTTGAAACCATTTAATATGTGTTTGCATAAGAGAGTGTTTACTATCGCCCTGAAAAAATTAAACCCCCTTTTTCCCCTCTATATGAAAAATAGAACGACCGAAACATGTGACAAAAGTTTTTGAGACCATTTATCTTTTTTTTTCACCCTTGAAACTAGAGGAAAAACAATTATTCTAAAAACCTCACAGAAAAAGTATTCCAAACAGTCCTCTGGTGGGATGGAGTTGGTATTAAAGAAGGATACCTTGTTTTTTATATGTTTTTTATGTTTCCAATTCCCAGAGTTGTTATTGTACTCACGTAAAAACGTGCATTTGAAGTGGATATCGTGTTTTCAGTTGATAGTAAGTTACAAGTCAAGCCTTGTTATCGTATCGTAATGCCCTTTTTCCTGACAGAAGAGTACGCGTTGTTTTAGCAGGCTCTTCCTCTTGACAGAACAGAACAAAAACGTTATCTAGATGAGGCCGGTTTATTTGCAGTTCAATAGGAATAAGTTAGGATTGCTTTCATATGCATACATGCGTATGTGTATATATATATATATATATATATATATATATATATATATATATATATATATATATATATATATATATATAAAATATATATAAATTTTTATATATGTAAAGCTGTTAAGTCGCCTCTTCCAAGACCTTGCTCCAAAAAATTCCATGCTAATTGCGGTCGTCTCTTTGGCAGCTTACTACAGTATATTTAGTGTATGGGCCTAATGTTTCTTTTCCATTTTTCCGCTAACTAACAAAACTTGTATTATTGCCGTTAGAAATTAAAAATTAGATTAGAAAACCAGCCTGCAAGAAGTAACTCGCTCACATCTTTTGCGTACAAGTTAAATCCTTTGTTTTTGGATTTAGTATATTCACTGTTCCAACCACCGAGTTGAATAACAAATAAATACAGAATAATCACCAAAAGTCAGTGTTAAAGCATGTGAAATATTTTCATAACATCCTGGACAATTATAAGGATAGGATGTGGGCAAATTAATATTTTATTCTAAGCTTACATGCGGTATAGTCAAGTAGGATCAAAACTAGGTTTTTTTTTTTTTTTTTTTTTGAAAATCGATTAGGGGGGAGATGGTTTCAAAAATATTCGCACTTATATTCGAGAGCAGTTTTGTTGAACATCGATTTGAAACTTCTTGGTGGAATGGTTTGTGTTTCAGGGCTTACGTCAGCTACTTCTTTACCAGTCTACATTTACTAGAAATTGTATTTTTTTCCTGTGTTTTGCAGGTATTAAACATTCGTGAGAAAGACTATATGCGTACAAGATGTGTGTATGTACTGTATGTATGTATATATATATATATATATATATATATATATATATATATATATATATATATATATATATATATATATATATATGTATGTATATACTGTATATATATATATATATATATATATATATATATATATATATATATATATATTTATATATGTATATATATATATATATATATTTATATGTATATACATGTATATATATATATATATATATATATATATATATATATATATATATATATATATATATATATATATATATATATATATATATGTTCTAACGGTTCTAGGTAATTTGACTCCCACTTTGACTCAGTATTTTGACTCCTGGTATTTTGACCCCTTTGTAATTTGACTCCCGGTCATTTTGATTCCAGTAATTTACCTCCCACTTTTTCCTTTCTTTTTTCGTTGAATATACTTTTAATCTTTCTTGTTTAGTTCAAAAAATAAAGTTTTTTTTTTTTTTAAGAAAACAAGTAGATCCATATTAACTAAAAATGAAAGAAAAACGAATAATACTAAAAGCAATGTTAACATCTTTTATTAATACAAAGCATGTATGTAATATCTAAAATGGATAAAATGTAATCATACCAAAGTATGAGATAAGACTATATACAAAATTGAAACCATAAATAATTAAAAAATTCAATAATGATGCAGGTTATGAGCTATTGCTCTCAAGAATTCCAGTTTATTTTGGTCGCTGTATCGCTCAATGATTATCTGCAGTCGCTTGTTTATATCTTTATACTTCTTCTTTTCTCACAAATCTCGCCACCATCAAATTGAATCTTTTCAATTGCGCCAAGTGCTCTCCCTTTTTAATGCAGTAATCAACTTCCATATATTTGGATGGGTACAACTTAAAGAGCTTGCAAGGCATTGTGATAGCCCTCTAAATGGTTATTTGTGCGAGGCATCTCGAATCCGTTCTTAAGTGAACATTCCAAATATCTATAGGAAACAAAGGAGGTGTTCTGCGTTGTCTAACTCCTCTACCTCGCAAACATCCTATGTACGATATTTCAAAATAAGACACTAGTTCTTGAGGAAGATCGTCATCGTCAACAAGCTCTTCAGAATCCATCAAGCACATCACTTGGGGAAGAAAGGCTAACGCAGAAAAACATCTTATCTTAATGCTGAACTCATTGTCATGATGGTACCTATCTTTGAAGCCAATTTCATATACTTTTCTGTAAACACTTTGAGATAAATGAAAAAGACAACATGAAACGGAAGCACTTGGAAACACAGATTTGAAACTATTAATGTGTGCTTTTTCAAAATCCATCATGATGCTTACAGGGTTCAGTCCTGGCCGTAATTCCTTAAGCTGGTTAAAAGGAGGTTGTAAGATTCTTGCTTCTTGTTTGGCAGCAGTGCAAATAATCGTGGAACACTGAGTAAACCCACTTGAATATGTAGCGTGTACAACTGATAGAATATAGATGGGAACACTTGAAGGTTCCATCCCCGCCCAGTGTTTTACATTAACTAAGTCATCAAGGCCTTTAGTTGTTGCAAACACAAGTAGTCTATCTTTATCAGATTGCCCACTATCAAACTGCAAGAAAAGTTCACCACTATCAAGGAACTTGTATTCATCAGGTATCTCGTAACTATATCGAGTGTGAGGGATTGGAGGAGCGCTTACTTTTGCTTGACGCCAGTTCCTTATATTACGACTTACACGCACAGTTGAGGGCAAAGAGCCATTTCATTTTCATCTAGCATTTCACAAAGAGACGAAAATTAATGAACGAGAAGATTCTGGCAGGCAGATGCCTGTGATTTTAGTTCAGCTAAAGTTTTACGCACTTTCGGTTTAGAAGCACACGAACTGTGATGATGTGTTCACCGACGTTCTTGATTATATCATAATCTTCATCATGCGTCATAGTGTGGACTCGAGCTTTTGCAGGACTTGATTTCACATTTCCAGTACTGAAGTCTTGGATCCGTCACCATTTAGTTTATGTTTTTTCATATATATATATATATATATATATATATATATATATATATATATATATATATATATATATATATATATATATATATATAGTTCATGTTATCCACAAGTTTCTTTTTCTCTCCCAAGGTGCTAAAAAACATAAGGCATGGTGACCGTATATTTCCTTTTAAAGTAATAAACAAAGAAGTAGGATGTTGATGTGGACTGGTAAACCTTGAAGAGTCGAAATACAAACTACAAAGTGGTAGAGATAGTTTCTGGTAGTCTCCATAGAGCGATAATTTTAGTCAACTACCCTAGCGTGCATGCAAACAAGCAATTCTATTACTAAAATTATGTACTTTTTACTTGTTTCCTGTTTCAAATAAATTTTTTGTTTTGTTTTTCTTCTTCTTTTATCTATTTACTTTTTTTTTTTAGACGGTAAATGATGATGATTATGAAACTGAGAATTAACAGAACCTTTTTTTCTGAACTAAAAAGAAAGATTAAAAGTTGTATATTCAACGAAAAAGAAAGGAAAAAAGTGGGGAGTGAAATTACTGGGAATCAAAATGACCAGAGTCAAATTACCGGGAGTCAAAATACCGGGAGTCAAAATACCGGAGTCAAATTACCGGGAGTCAAATTACCGGCCACCGTTCACAACCCACACACCGTCCATCTTACCTGGCTGGCTGATCTCCTGACATATAAGCGGCAAGCACACATGTACAAGAAACACAGCAGATATCACTCTTCCTTTGTACATATATTATCATTCATATTAATGTTATGTTAAATGTACCATTCTTATTACAAGCATTACAATGTCAGCATTCCAGCTATATGTATCATAACTTCATTCGTGTCTTGCATATTGATTTATGTACAGCTTTCAAACCTGCAACAAACACAGTTGATTGTACTCTAACCTCTGTTTTGTTCTCATGTCAGGCACTCCATTTCCGCTCGTTTGTTGTTTGAATAAATTAGTAAGCTTTGAATGTTTCCTCTTGCTTGCACATTCTCCGCATTGATGACCACGGAGATGACCAGCATTATCAACCACAACGATGACAACATCTCCTACAACACCGTCACCTCCACCTCCATACGCCTCATGCCCTTCACGCCCCACAACCCAGAAGCTTGGATTCTTAGTGCAGAAACATTCTTCCAGTCAAAGAAAATCACCTCTCAATATGTAAAATCAGATGTCATCATCAAATTTCTACCAGACGACGTCTTTGAGCAGGTAGCAGAGGGCTCTCAGAACTCCCAGACCTTTCTGTCACCTACATGAAGCTCTGGAGGACCAGCTGAAGTCATCCTTCAGCAAGCCACCACAAAAGAGCCAAGAAATTCTGGACAGTGTTGGGGCAGCCATAGAAGACGAGAGGCTGTAGCACATTTAATGGAAGTTATGCTGGTTGGTAACACTACCTGCCGCAAACAGCGAACCTGAATCAACCCTGACCTTGTAAAAGAGGTCCTCCTTACAAAACTACCCTGTCAAACAGTAGCGGCAATTCCCAATGCCTTGACCTTGCCAGTACAAGAATCTCTGACTTTGGTCAATGCAGTACACAAGGCCCACAAAGCAGTGGCACAATGGTCACAGCAAGGAACAGACACAGAATCGACAGTGGCCGCAGGCGGACCAGCCACCCCACCGGTCAAATAGGCTTCACCAAGAAGACGAACAACAGAAAGATGAGATAGAGGGAAAGGAACCACCAGAGGGAATGTGCTTCTTCCATTGGAATTTTCGAATATAAGCCAGAAAATGTGAAACAGCTGCCTGTACTTAAAAAAACATGCAAGATGGTCGATCAGAGGCCCAAACAACTAACCGTCAGTGGCGAGCAGACTGGTTGCCTAGTAATAGAAGCTGTGCCTGCTTTCCACTGTCTTTCCAGATCGAACGCAAAAAGCCACGTGCATCTTCATCAGTGACAAAAGGTTGCATACAGAATTCCTTGTCGACACAGGGGCATGAAAAATCATTTGTGCCAGCCAGCCGCATGAATGACTCAACCCCACCCACCCACCAACCTCCACGAATCCACCAACATTGGTGCACCACTGAAGATGTACGGGAAGTGGAATTTGAATGTCATCAACGGGAAAGACTACAGTTGGACCTTTATCACAGCAGGCATGATGCTAACACTTTCAGGAGCAGACTTCCTAAAAGCGCACAACCTGCTAGTGGACGTAGCATCAAAACAACTGATCCCGAAAACAGCTCTTGTATCATCTCATCAACAGCTGTGCAAACAACCCACGACCACATCGTCACTGCAACACCAGAGACAACAAACAGGCCCTTCGCAGCAGCTGCCCCACTGCTGGAGATACGCCGACTTCTCAAGACTACCCAGAGGTCTTCAAAGACGATCTGCAGCACGATTTAACCAAACCAGCCAAGCACAACATCCAGCATATATATATATATATATATATATATATATATATATATATATATATATATATATATATATATATATATATATACTTACATCATAATAATATATATATATATTTTTACGTTTTTTCCGTGGTTTTAGTTTGAAATATGCTCTGTGAGACAGGTAGCAACGATTTAAGTTAATTTAGCCTTGTAATTCTGACTTCGTGGGTACGGGAAAACGTAAAAAGAGGAAAACAAAGGAGAATTTCATATGAGCATAGGGCTCTGTTACTGAGGGAAATATTACGTAAAACACGTGGGCACATTTAAAGTAGTGTATTTACATAAATGACATTAGTATGGGAGAGAGAACTCAAGTGATTGAATGAAACTGGGAATCCCAGCCACAGTCGAGAAGCTTCACGATATAGGATCCTCTGAAATGAGAGATATGCACATTATACGCCAGTAATGAAAAATAGACAAAAGAATAATGAATTCGAAGCTGCACTGAGGGTGCCAAAGGAGTAATAAAGAATTAATACTGCTGATGCAAGAGGCGCAATGGACATTAGACAAGGGAGATTTCTGGCTTTCTCTTAAGAAAATATTACGAGACAAAAGCGTGACTGAAATGGGGCTCTTCCAGGGCACTTTACCTTAGCAGATTTTCCGAGGGCGTGTAGAAGGCGGTCCGTGGATGACTTGCGATTTCCGAGACGAGTTCTTCCACGTGGTGAGATGCAAGGGCTTCCGTAAAGGGGCAAGGATGGGGACTCCTCGAAACTCAAACAATGGCGTGTGGGCTCGAGGAATACGGTCGAAGGACACGAGGAGAAGTATACTTTTGAAAGGGCCACGTGGTTAGATGCAAGGGCATCGATGGGGCCAGGTGTTGAGGACGTCTTCACAAGTTCACCCATATCTTCCAGCCCGCGTGTGTGTCCTGAGACCTTGGGCTTTTGCCTTTATCCCCTCCTATGGGACAGGGGTGCGCCCAACACAGATGCTTTGACTCATTGCACCTGCTGCCCGCAGGGGAGGGTTTTGGCCTGTGAGAAAAACGCCCAAAGCCAGATTACTTTTTGCCTCTGAAGGAAAGATCTTTATCAAAAATGGGGCCAAACTAATCTTTTAACCCTGAGGTTTAAGTCGATAGACAGATGGTCTATCGATCAGCCGGCTGGCAGTAAAACAAAACACAACAACAACAAAGGAGGGGGGAGGGGAGGCAATTTGCTAGCGAATTCTTGCTAATCATAATACCTCCCATACAAGATGATGTACATACCTCCTTCGGGTGTGTACATCGATATTCAAGAATGAGCGGCAAATGCTTTACGTTACTCTACATTCTGCCTTGCAATGAACTTTACTCCTAAGGGTTTTATGAAGCTGTGACGTTACTTTTAATAACACATTGGGACAATTTTCGTTAACAAAACGCAAAGTGATTTAACACTTGCAAAAGAATAATTACTTTAGATTTGGTTACCCACTGGTAACTTTATAAAGTGACTCGAACAATTGTGAATTAATCAAGATTATAGGACCACATATATGAGGCTATGGCCAACAAATGAAAAGAAAGGTTATTGTTCAAGAATTAAAATACACGGTTACTTAATTTTAGATAAAATGCATGCGGTTAGTACAATCTGCCTTGAAGAGGCTGTGTAAATGAAAAACAGCGTTTATTTTTGTAAATGACATCCCCTTTTACGCGATACTGTAATGACTATACATATTCGCATTGATAATTTATCTTCGTTTTAACGTACTTGGCTCAGCTATCGTTCAACGCGAGCTGAGGGATGACCCACACACCGGAATTTGACAGTCGTGTGCGGGCGAGAGTATTCGCGAGGTTTTAATTCGCTAACCTTAAACTACGCTAATTTTATGCGTCTACTGCCTACTCAATGTTATGACGGGCGAGCAGACAAAAGATGTGGGGTAGGACAAGCAGCGATCTTGGAAGGAATGGAAGGGGGAAAAGGGATAATAATAACAAAAGGAAAATTACCAAGACGTTACGAATGAAAACTTGACCGATATGAAAGGCGGGACACGTCCCTCAGAGCTTACAAAAAAGGGCATTTAAATCACAAGGGCAAGAGTTTATGACTCACGATTCATTAGAATTAAAGATAAATAAATGACTAAAAGAAAGTAAATGATATTGGCAGAAGAGCTAAGGGAAAAGAGTGAGGGTTTTATTGTGTTAGGCGGGAATCTATCGTCCTTTTACCTATAAATTACGGCCCGGACTATCACTTCAGTCCCAGGGCGAGAAAGTGCACCCGAGGGGCGCGACTCCTTCAGGAGGGAGCTGACACGCACGCCCGGTGCCAAGGTATGGGCGCAAGGCGTGCCACTTCTCACTCTGTTATTCTTAATGATTTATACATTGTGTGGGGATGGTATCCCCGTATTTAATTGCCTCTTGTGGGGATAATTTAAGGGAAGATTAGTAGAGGATGGTAAGAGATAGCAGTTCCTGAGGAACGGAAGAAGATAGAGGAGGGTCTGACATCCCCTTCTGGATTAGTGGTGCAAGACCTTCGAAAATGAAATGGTGGCACAGGTGCCATGGGAGCTCTAGAGCTCTTTGTAAATTACCTGGAATGTCCCACGCCCGTGGTAATTTCGCCGAGTCTTTCTTAATGGGACAGTCGTCCTCGGCCGGGAAGCGGAGGGCCCGCGATCGGAGGGCGGCACGGAGTACCACCTGGGCCTGCTGATGCGACAGCTGACGCAGGAGTGTTCCGTCCGCTGGTTCTACCATGATCCGTCAGCTCTTGTAGTTCATCGCCAAGTGAGATATGGCAGAATCCTGACTTGCAAATTGCGCCGGCGACGGACTGAGGCAGAGAGGAGGCGGTCGGGGTGGCGTGAGCGGCTCGCAGGTATCGGCGACCAGCTCAGGCATCGGTTGCGAGGCCGCACCTGCAGGTGAGCTTCCGCGGTGGTCGGGAGGAACTGTCTCTCTGACCGACGCTGGTAGCGGTGCCAGGCCGGGGGAAGAGAGGGGGGTCCTGAGTTGGATCCCGTGAATGGAGATCGGGCGTAGCGCTCTGGCGTTGGCACTGGGGCAGAGTCAGGCGCTATCAGAGGTTTCTTGGGCTCGTCGGTCAGGACGGACGAGCTTGGCCCTGCTCGGGGCATGCAAGTGGCACCGGCAGGAATTTGGCATCTCCTGAAGGGAGATTTGATTGGGGCCCTGGCACTGGCACTGAGGCAGGGCCGGGCACTGGAATGGGATCGGGAACCGATCGGGGGCCACTGTACATTGTACTCAGGTGGCACTGGTGGGGACTGCACGTCCTCCTGGTACCCAGGGGCGCCAGTCTTGGCTGAGGAGAAGCGGGGAGGACTACTCGCGCCCGCGGAATGATTCGGGAATGTGGACCCCAGATTGTCGTGATTTCGGTGGGGACTGAAGTCCTGTCCCAGGATGACGTCATAGCCTCCAGGGAGATGGCTTGCTACTGCAAGATTGCAAATTTTGGATTGGTGAGGTCTTGTGACTCTCAATTGGACCGTAGGGAGTATCATTTTGAACTGATTTATTCCCTCGATCGTGACGAGTTTTCGTCTATTGACGATAGCTCCGTAAGGAACTCTGTCCTTCGGATGAGGGAGATTTGCGCGCCGAGTCCCGAAAGCAGTGACTGGCGCCGGGCTCGCTACACACGTGGAGGGGCCACGTGATACAGGCCCTTCGGCAGGAGGGCCTAATGACTGGGGATCTGTGACGCGCCAAGGCGACGGTGGGAGTAGTTGATTTATTATTGCGTGGGCATTTCGCCCATGCGGAGAATGGCCATAGACCTTGCACGCCGCAAAAAGGTCTGGCTGTCTTTCCGCGCTGCCCCTGTGGAGGGCGCAGGCGAGTTATTTGTCGGTTTTCCGGGAGAGAGAGCCGGTTTCTTGTTCCGGCACTGTTCGGAGGAATGCCCCGTTTTCTTGCAATAATGGCAAGTTAGGGGCTTGCCTGAGTTCCCATTTTTGTGGGAATTTGAACCTCCGAGGAGGGACGGGGATTTATCTTCCGCCCCATGGATCCTTCTTGAGGGTGGTGAGTTTCCCATATCTGCTATTCGCAACACTTTCGGTGAGTGTTGCTGGGGCTTTTTCCACTATATGAGTGGCGAGGGCAGGAGGGGCGTAGCGCAGGAAATGCTCGACTTAAACCGCCGAGTACCTCGGCGGTGTTAGTGGCTCCTTCGAATCGAGCCATTTTGTCAACGCCCGCCTGAATGGTACGCCCAATCGGACCAAGTCTGGCCTGCTTCTCTGGGCTGCTCTCTCCAACGCCTCCTCCACCGCTGGGGTAATCTCAGACGCCTTCAGAACTGCTTGGCGTACGGCTTCCCAGTTTCCGATCGTCTCGGGAAGGGCGTGGTAGGCAACGAGGGCCTTTCCGCCAGGAATTTAGTGAGAACAAGGGAGAGTTCCGCTGGGGAGAGATCGCAGCACTCCAGGACTCGTTCGGCCCTTTCAAGCCATACTTCAGGTTCGGACTCGGGTCCATTTTGGCATGAACGAGTGAGCTTGGCTGAGGGCACTCATCCCCGCGGCAGGGGCGGGGGTGGCGGGCTGTCGTTCTAGCATCTGAGCTCGTGGGCGCTGTCGCTCTCGATCTTCCCATTCTCGTTCCTCCCTTTTCTCTTGGGCGATTCTGTCTCTTTCTCTTTCTTCACGTTCTCTCTCCCCTCTCTGCACGTTCTTTTTCCTCCGTTGTTCTTGAGCGATTCGTTCTCTCCCTCCTCGTTGTTCTTGGGCAATTCGTTCCCTCTCTCTCTGCACGTTCTTTATCCTTCTCCTGCTCTTGGGCAATTCTTGCCCTCTCTCTCTCTTCACGTTCTCTTGCTCTCTCCGCCTTGGCATCGTCCACTGCTCTTGAACCCATGCTCAGATCTTGCCCGATAGTCCCATGTCCTTCCCAGCGGACATGTAGAATTTGAAATCCTCGTTTTGTTGGGCTCTGGTATTAGCCATCTTGGAATAATGGGTATAGGATATGTCTGAAAAGACTCTTTGTTAAAATTGGATGTCTTGAAAGACGTGGTTGTTCTGACGAACGAGTTTTAATATGCGTCTCGGAAGACGACAGTTGATTTTGTCACGCTCGACTTGGCCGGTTGTAGCGTGATAGTTAAGGAGTTGTTCTAACGAACTAGAATGATCAGTCCCGTAAAGGGCTTAGATGTGTGTGAACTACACTATATAATGTCTCAAAGGACTTAATTTTGGGTTCCCGCTAGGAATGAGAAATTCTCGCCACGTGCGACGTAGAATTTTTGTATGAGTCTCTGAGGACTGGGGTTTGGAGAAATTCTCACCGTGCGACGTAGAATTTTAGGAGTCTCTAAGGACTGGAATTTGTAGAAATTCTCGCCACGTACGACGTAGAATTTTAGGAGTCTCTGAGGACTGAATTTGGAGAAATTCTATGCCACGTGCGTGACGTAGAATTTTAGGAGTCTCTAGGACTGGAATTTGGAGAAATTCTGCCACGTGCGACGTAGAATTTTAGGAGTCTCTGAGGACTGGAATTTGGAGAAATTCTCGCCACGTGCGACGTAGAATTTTAGGAGTCTCTGAGGACTGGAATTTGGAGAAATTCTCGCCACGTGCGACGTAGAATTTTTAGGAGTCACTTAGGACTTGGAATTACGATTCGTCCCTTAGGACTTAGAAATTACTGACGGGAAACCCAAAGAGAAATGAATGGGGAAAAAAAATGCTACACACGCGGGCATGGGCGGTGTGGTGACGCGCCTGACCATCACCGAGTTATTTTTAGATTCGGGATGAATGAACCCGTATATTTATACACCGTCTGGGATTCCGGGGAATTTCCCAGTCGTCTGAGAGGATAACAGTACAACGGCCTAGTAATTTTCCCTATAAGCGGAGTTTAAATTTCGCTTTCCTAACACCTAACTCGAATTCTAACTACACTGAGAGAATTTCAGCAATGCAAGCTGACTTCGTCGTGTCCCACGTGGGAATTTATTCGCGCCTAAATAACAGTTCGCTAATTCGAAATGCGAAGTAAAAGTTATCACAGAGGAATTTCTTTCGCACTATTCCTCGAAGCAAGAATATGGCAAGGATTTTAACACAGAGGAATTTCGCACTATTCCTCGAAGCAAAAGATATGGCAAAGATTTTAACACAGAGGAATTTCACTATTCCTCGAAGCAAAGGATGGTTAGCACTGGTTATTTCCTAACTACCTATCCTGAAAGGCATGCATTAACGAATCTCATACGGCGGTTCTTTTCTCTCAGTGATTACATGCGTCCCTATTTCTAATTCCTAGAACAGTCACGATTGTAAAAAAGGTTTTGCTAAGATTAACACATTACTTACGTGAATTTTCTGGATCTGTGTGCTGGTTTTACACAAAAGGTTCGTAATTGTCTCTGTACCCAGCTTTAGCTTTGCTAATAGCTGATCTGGCACGTTGCAAATGCAATAAAGCAACACTAGGGGAACTGCAACTGCAAAACGAGATCCTGGCAAGGTCGCCATTTTTACGTTTTTCCGTGGTTTTAGTTTGAAATATGCTCTGTGAGACAGGTAGCAACGATTTAAGTTAATTTAGCCTTGTAATTCTGACTTCGTGGGTACGGGAAAACGTAAAAAAAGAGGAAAACAAAGGAGAATTTCATATGAGCATAGGGCTCTGGTTACTGAGGGAAATATTACGTAAAACACGTGGGCACATTTAAAGTAGTGTATTTACATAAATGACATTAGTATGGGAGAGAGGAACTCAAGTAGATTGAATGAAACTGGGGAATCCCAGCCACAGTCGAGAAGCTTCCACGATAGGATCCCTCTGAAATGAGAGATATGCACATTATACGCCAGTAATGAAAATAGACAAAAGAATAATGAATTCGAAGCTGCACTGAGGGTGCCAAAGGAGTAATAAAGAATTAATACTGCCGATGCAAGAGGCGCACGGACATTAGACAAGGGAGATTTCTGGCTTTCTCTTTAAGAAAATATTACGAGACAAAAGCGTGACTGAAATGGGGCTCTTCCAGGGCACTTTACCTTAGCAGATTTTCCGAGGGCGTGTAGAAGGCGGTCCGTGGATGACTTGCGATTTCGAGGACGAGTTCTTCCACGTGGTGAGATGCAAGGGCTTCCGTAAAGGGGCAAGGCGATGGGGACTCCTCGAAACTCCAAGCAATGGCGTGTGGGCTCGAGGAATACGGTCGAAGGACACGAGGAGAAGTATACTTTTGAAAGGGCCACGTGGTTAGGATGCAAGGGCATCGATGGGGCCAGGTGTTGGGGACGTCTTCACAAGTTCACTCCATATCTTCCAGCCCGCGTGTGTGTCCTGAGACCTTGGGCTTTTGCCTTTTATCCTCCTATGGGACAGGGGTGCGCCCAACACAGATGCTTTGACTCATTGCACCTGCTGCCCGCAGGGGAGGTTTTGGCCTGTAGGAGAAACGCCCAAGCCAGATTACTTTTGCCTCGAAGGAAAGATCTTTATCAAAAATGGGAGCGCCTTTAATCTTTTAAACCCTTGGTTTTAAGTCGATAGACAGATGGTCTATCGATCAATGCCGGCTGGCAGTAAATGAAACACAACAACAACAAAGGAGGGGGGAGGGGAGGCAATTTTAGCGAATTCTTGCTAATCATAATAATATATATATATATATATATATATATATATATATATATATATATATATATATATATATATATATATATATATATATATAATGTTTGTGGTATTTTACTTGTTGCATGTGCACAGGGAATAAATATGTGAGGAAATGTTAATTAAACTTTAGGTTACTTTTTGATGATGCAATCAGATGTAAAGGAAGTGTGCAAAGATAGAAAATTTTACTGAAATTTTAGATAAACAAAACGGATGACGTGAATGTTTACAAGGTCTCATTAAAATGTTGAAGATTATTTAAAATTTCCTTTTTAAGAAGATAGGGGGATAATTTTATCACAAAAGGAAACTTCGGAGTAAATTTTCAAAAGCATGTATTTAGCAAATGTTGCTAAATGTTGTGTGTATGTGTGTGTGTGTGTGCTTGTGCATGTGTGTGTGTACGTTTATCTTTCCTGCTAGCGCGTTTGTGTTTTCCTTAATAAAAAGCTCTTTTACGATAAATGGTAGAGGTGGCATCTCTGCTAGAGATTATTTGAAGATGAAAACTCATCAGTGCTGAACACTTTTTAAAGTGCGTTTGCAAATATTTCCTTAATTTGATCTTTATATTGTAAGTGTTGGGAGTTGAGCTTTTTTAAAATGTTCTTGGATTTGGATATTCCTTTTTGTTTGCCTCCCTACTATTTCATGAGGTACCATGTTCTCCTCCTCTTCTGAGCATCCGTTTGACTTTTCAACTTTGTGTGCTCCTTTGTTTTCTTTCTTTATCTAGTATTTTTTCGGATCCTGATTTTCTTGTACCCTCTGCACAATTTTTACAGTCTTATCTTTTCCCCTTTCAGATTTTAACCAGTGTTTTGCCATCGGATATATATTGAGCGTCACTGTATTCATAAAATTATATTTCTAATATTGGTGTGGGGTATACATAATTTAATGTACGTGTATCACTAAAGCAACTTCAATTTTTGTGTGGATGATACATCACCAACTATACGTAATCATAGTACGTCATGGATAATGCTACTGTTTCAATTTCTACTTCCCCAAACGGGCCTCTGGAGGATTATATTTCTACACCATTCAGTATTTAGGGGCGGTCATTGTACAATGCGTAGGGTTTCTAATTCCTTAACTGCTCCCATGTATAGTACGTGACCACTGTTGATTATTTTTTGAGAGCATTGAATATTTAGTGTAGGCCAGCAGTGTAGGAACATTTTTCTACTTACGGTAATTTAATGGAAAGAGTTTTCAAAAAATGCAGGATGCAAGTATCTCAATAAGTGACACTGAACACGAAGGCATATATGAACCAATTCTTCAGCCCTTCCCTATAACCATTTCAAATCGATGCTAATATTATCTTATCAGGTTATCACCTTTTCGAATTATGTTTAATGTCTCTGTCGTTTTACTATTCTCCATGTTATCGTGATCGTTGTGAAACAGCTTCTTTGTGTTAACTTTTTCTTTTACTATGTTCATTTTATTTTCCACCATTTCACTTTCCTTCTTTAGTTCCAGCCTCCCCCTCCAGTATAAGCCCCTCCTTGTCCCTACCATTTTTCTCATGTTTTCTTCAAACTATGTAATTTCTTCCATTTCTTTGCTGCAGTCTTCCTAAAACTAATTTTTCGTGTCATTAAGTATTTTGATACGTACTTTCCTCCCTCTCCGTCTCTACCTGTGGGGATCATCCAATGTCTGTAAAGACTTTATTGTCAGTTTATTGTGGGGGTGTAAGGATAACTCTTCATACTCTAAAAACAAAGTCTCTTTCATTGCCGTTTTCCGAGGTCATTTATTTGTTAAGCGAACTATACACTTGCTTCCTGCATTTTTATTATCCTGGGGTCCCTCAAAAAGTGTTAGTACGATCGAGCAAGGATGAAGATTTTTTTGTGTAGGCTCTTGGCAGTAACGACATAACGGCAAACTTTAAGCCGTGAGGGCAACTGGGAAGAGGAAAAACTCCTAAATGGAGGGTGAAAGAGGTGTAATGGCAGAGAAAAAACTCGTTTTAAAGGAATCGTAAATAGAGAAGGAGAACACTTATGAACAGAATCGTTTTTCTTATTTGTACCTTTTTCCAGTTAACTCTTTTGCGTGTTCCTATTTATATGTCATCGGATCATTTATCCGAAAAGCTTTAGAGTTAGTTTTCGAAACCTGTCTCCCATTTACTCATATAATCATTAAGTATTCATTAGAGAGACAAAGCTTTCTAGGCCTTTTCTAGAAAATCGAGAGGTTGAGCCTGTTCAATATGGCTCTTGTATTCCCCTTCTCTCATCTCCACGAAATTCTTTCACAACTCAGCCAGTCCTATAGTCACCTGTATTCCGTTCTCATTTCTTTTATTTATCGTCCCATTTCAAACTTGTGTTGGTTTTCATGGTGAAATTTATGTATCTTCGTAGAGAAATAATTGGCCCCACATACAATTCTTTCCAAGATTTTTGTTGGATTAGTATCAGTCAGAGTATTCACCTTTTCCTGTTCATTGCAATGAAAGAGAAGATTTTATGTATTTTTTCATGAAGTTTTCCTGTCTGAAGGTCATGTTGAATTCCTTATATCCTGGAATTTACTTTTATTGATTTAATTTATTTTATTTGCGGCTAATATTTCTCTCGCTGAGAATTTACTCCACTCAAGATATGTTGAATTTGATTTATTGTCAGACTTTTTGTATAACCTTTATTAAAATAGACTGTTATGATTATATGTTTGTCTTTCACTTAATTCTTTCATTGTAAAGCTGTATAGTAAGCCACCAGCAATTTTTCACTGACCTAGATTTTTGTTACGGCGACAGAAGATAATGTGTTTGGTAAAACGGTGCTGTTTAGCCTTTTATTGTATGTAATAGTTCTGTTGTATTCAGCCAGAAATATAAACTCCAG
Organism: Macrobrachium rosenbergii; assembly: GCF_040412425.1. Taxonomy (NCBI): domain Eukaryota; kingdom Metazoa; phylum Arthropoda; class Malacostraca; order Decapoda; family Palaemonidae; genus Macrobrachium; species Macrobrachium rosenbergii. Next base: position 46,472,789 of record NC_089752.1, on the reverse strand, counting down.
GCATGCCTTCAAAATATCTTTAACAAAAATTTAGTTGTTCTGGCAAAAAGTATTCCCATGAGTGTCCACAGATTTCATGTGTCCCTTTAAAGACTGCATGTAAGGAAGAATGTCTGTAATTATTCATGAAAGAGTTCACATGACAAAATACAATTGCTCACAAACTTTAATAGCTGATGCTTGAAAGAGAGAGAGAGAGAGAGAGAGAGAGAGAGAGAGAGAGAGAGAGAGAGAGAGAGAGAGAGAGAGGAGTTTAAATGAAGTAAAGGGAAAGATGTAAGCAAAAATGAAGATTGAGTATTTGCTTTTCATTGAGGATTTGCTTTTTTTTTGTCCTTACTTCGCTTTAATTTTAATGTTAATATTTATCTTAATTTGACCATGGGGGATCTTCCTCTATCTTAGCGAAACTTAGAACTTGCGTAGCCTTAATTTCAGAGTTTACTTAGCCTTAATTTCAGAACGGTATGGGAATATCAATTTTGTAATTAATTACTATCCAGTGTCGAGAGGTATTGGGAGATGATTTTGCTGTGCTTAAAGTGAACTCAGTTATGGCAGATGATGATGACGCATATATCAGGGCGTGGGAAATTTATTTATTTATTGGGTTATGTAAGCTTGTGTAGCAGTAAGCTGGACTTAAAATGTAGGAACAAGGAAACAATGGATGGCAAGGAAAGGATTAATAAGAATGAAAAGAGAAAAGGAAAATTCAGGTAGTGGTAGTTCGAGGGTGCGTATTCAATTGGTGGTGTGTATTTAACATTATTCATTAATGAATCGTATTTATTAGAACTTTGCACTAAGTCATGTTTGTCCTCTAAGGTAGATTTTGACCATGAAAAAAGATAATTTTATGTTTCGGAAAGTCTGGAATAGAAAATATTCTATTATTATGTAATGTGTGTAGTCGCCGCCATTTTTTGTAATATCATCCTTGACACACTCTACATTTTGTGATATATTATGTGAAGTCTATTTAGCTGTTGTTAAAAAAACAATGTTCTTAATTAATGCCATGCAGCCCCTGGTACGAGTTTATCATTCATTGCTGACTGGGATTGACGGACTGTGCGCTACAGAGTTCTTTTGTTGAGTTTTCATTGTAATTT
>NC_089752.1:46374174-46469174 GCF_040412425.1 Macrobrachium rosenbergii | reverse complement strand
ATCTCTTCAGAATTAAGGTACAGTAAGGAATTGAGGTTGTTCAATCGCTTATCTTTTACTTCTCCTAAACATTTCTGTTTCAACGCGCAATTCTTACATAGACCTGACCTGTCATAATAAACTTGTGTTGTAAGTTTATTCAGTAGTGTTTTATGAAACAGGATTTCTGTTACTTCACCCACTGATCGTATGCCTTTCTCTGTTGCAGAAAAACCTGCCGCTGTTAAACCCTCTGCCACAACTGTATGGTTGCTGGTTGCACTGAGGAAATTCCCATTGTAATTCTTATAAGAACTGTGCCATTTGGAGTGTAATTCCTGGCACCCAGTTAACATCTATTATTCATTGTATGTGCTGCAGTGGGACCCAAGTGGCCTGCTTTATTCCTCCTTATCTTCTGATATTTTATTGTAAATACATATAATTTAGATACCCTAAGAGTTTATTTCCAGAATCCCTCTAAAGTAGGGCCTTCAGCCCCTGTTCCCTCTTATTATTTTTACTTTTGGAGGTGATACAGTCAGATTTACATCATCCTTTTGGTAAGTTCCTTTTCCCCCACCTTCAGGAGTAAGAATATATATATATATATATATATATATATATATATATATATATATATATATATATATATATATATATATATATATATATATGTATATATATATATACATATATATCTCAGATATGTGGAGCCATAAAAACACCAAAATGTAGAAAGTAAATGCTATATTTCAGAGACCAACTGTCTTTCTCTTCAGGCAAGTAATGAATGAGAAAGAGTTACAGAAAAGCAGTATTTGTACCAGAAGGTCCATCGGTCATCCATTACGTCACTCCAGTTGATCACTTCTCCTTAATCTTCTTAATCTCTGGTTGGAGGAAGATTTTATCTATAATATCTGAGTCCCAGGCTCCTTTTGAAAGGTTCATTGTATTTCTCTGTTTAATCAAAGCTGATTCCGCCATCTGGCTTTTGAACAAACAATTGCTGCTATAAATTATATGTGACAAATTCCAGTTTATATTGCGATTATGGTTATTTATTTGGTTAAAAATAGCTGAGCTCTGTTATCCAGACCTAACTGAATGTTTATGCTGTATTAATCTCTGGGGGAATGGTTTACCTGTAAACTCGATATAAGATTGGTCACAGTCGAGGCAAGGGATTTTGTAAACTCCTGTTTTTGTTGGACGTTAATCAGGGATTTTGCTAAGGTATTTGGGTAGGTAAAAGCAAAGGGGTTAGAGTTTCCTAGTGTCTGTGTCAATGTCTTAATCCTGTCCAGATGTGGGATTTTATTTTACTGTTGGCCGTCTCTCTTGTCTTGCTTTGAGGGGGACGCTAGAAGATTATGTTAGCTTTGTGGATCACTTTCTCAATTATATGGTCAGGATACTTTAACGATGACCTCTGCTTAAGGGTTAGTTCAGTTTCCTTTTCCGGAAACCCGGGGAGCAAATCCGTAAGGCTCTTAGGAATAAATTGCTGGCTACGCCAATCTTGATAAAAATGTCATGATAGCTAAAAAAGTGAATGTATGGAAGTGAAAATGTTGGTTTTCTGTATGGTAAATTTGTATTTTGTCGTGTCTCTAATTATTAAAACATCAAGAAAAGAATTTTGTTGTCTGTTTCCCATTCAACTTTAAATTTGATGATAGGCACTAGTGCAGTTCAATTTGAAAGAAATTAGTTGAAATTACCCCACCTATTATCCCAAAATGTTAGGATATCTACATATCTCATCCGCAGCATGTCTTTAGGTTTTATTGCATTTATTATCATAGTTTCAAAATATTCCATGTATAGGTTTGCTAAAACAGGACTTAAACGGCTGCCCATGCTGCACCCAAATTTTTATTTTTAGAATGACTCCCTGAATGAAAAGACGTTATTTGATACACATAATTTAACTAACTTTATTATTTTATCTAGGCCTAGTGGGAAAGTGTGTGAATAGTGGGCTAATTTTGCTCTCAAAAACTGTAGAACGCAAGTACTAGTACTTTTGTGAATAGGGAATCTACATCTAAGCTTAAAAGTTTTATATTGTGAAGTGGTATATGCGCTTCTTTGAATTTGTGACATGCAAGCTTTCTCGGGAAGTGGTTTTTAGTATGAAGCTTTGGGTTAAATTTTAGTGGGCATCCATGTAACATTAGAAGCAAAATTCTAATGACGTGTTTTGCACGGGGTAAATGGAATGCTTTGTTAGCACAGACAAATATGACATCCTAGGAATAGTGAAGTCCACATTATCTGTCTGTCTGTCTTTCTCTCTCTGTCTGTCTCTCTCTCTCTCTCTCTCTCTCTCTCTCTGACACACAGGCATACATTGCATAATAATATGTTATGCACGTAAACGTAAATTCTGAATAGAAAAATTTTTGCCTTTCAGTATTTCGGATGGCAGTGTACCTCTCTCCCCTGGATACGAAAATATATTGGAGATCGGAGAAACACGCAGATAAAACTGTCTTTGATTCCGTCGATTCTTTTTCTTTCTCGGTTTTTTGTTTCCTTTTTTTGTTTGGAAGAAATTTCTTTTATACCCGGCCCCTAACAGAAATTTCTAATGATTTAAAAGGCAAAATTCCACTCGAAATTTTCGTGTTTTTTCCTTTTCGATTAAGCGCATAATTTAACAGTGGGTTTCCAGCTAGATACAGTAAGTCAGAGGGTAATGGTTTTAATGTCCAAGTCTTGCCCTTGATTATTCGTCAGGTATATTTCTTGAAAAGAAGGGGGTTGACTTTATTTTTAGGCCTTTGATGATGATTTTGTTTTTAAAATCTCTAGAGTAGGAGTCATCAGGTGTGAAGTGGCAAGGCTCAGTTTGTTTACATATTTATAAATTTTATTTAAATGCCCCGTTCTCCTCTGTGAAAAAAGAAATCAGCCAGCTGTAATTGTCCTTTAACATTTTGAAACATTCCGTACATTAAATTTAAGAGTACTTTTAGAATTGTTTGAAATCAGACAGCAACACTGTGATTTCACTGAATCTGTGAAAATGAATCACTCTCTTACGATTTCATTTTTTTTCACAACACTTAGATTTACATAACATGATGAGGCTCTCTTTTCATTACTCTTGGGATTTACATCACAATATGCAATATTCTTTCCTTTTTTCGCCTATAAGTAACAACGTTTCTCTCACGCGTACTTGCCTGCGCTAGGAAATACTGTTTATTGGATTGCTTCGGGTGATAGTATTCGCTTCTAGACATTGCGTAGGTTACAAAGGATAAATTGATTTGTCCCCTTGGGTTCATTGCAATGGAGCGTTATTATCACGGGTATCTTTATTTTTACCCAAAATGTTTGCTCCTGAAATTCATGCTTGGTTAGTAATGAGATTAATGCTTTCCAACCCTAAAGAGCACTCTCTCTGTGCAATTGACTTTTTGTAGAGAAAAGAGCTATGGGTCGGGCACCCCAATGCCATTTTCGAGCCCAGATCCGGAGGAAACACGAAAAAGGAAAAGAAGAGAAGGGCAGATCTTAACCATGGAATTAGCGATAGGAATTTGACTTAAAGAGACGTTTTATCAGAAAAATGGAAGCTGCAAGAGAATTCCAAAGCCTCAGGGTGCAGTTCTCATATTGAGGGTATTTTTGGTAGTATTATCCGTGGTTTGTCACTTTGCTGTAATAGAATACTCGAAAAATTGTGTTTTTTCCCCGGAATTTGGTATGTACGCAGGTAAGTAAGACCCTCTTGTAGTTTTAATTCGACAGGTTTTAAACTTGTCTCGTGGCTTCAACTTAACAAAAATATATGGATGCTGGATACATCTGGGTCGGGAAGATTGTTATGAATGCACTTTTTTTCTCATTGATCAGAAGAGAAAGTAATTGACAGGCTGTTTTGAGGATTGAGAAGATTAGAAAGAACGTAGGTAGGTTCAGTGGCTTTCGAAGAAGGACGTCTTGCGTTTTTTTAGTTTCATGGTTAAGCGGTACGGATTTTTATATTTCATTACCTTTATTTTTTTCCATAATTTCTCATGGAGCTAAGACTGGTTGGATTCCTTACTCGGTTATATAAATCTCTCTCTCTCTCTCTCTCTCTCTCTCTCTCTCTCTCTCTCTCTCTCTCTCTCTCTCGTTTTCTAATAGCCGCGCCCACTTCATTTCTCGTTTACAATATCACTTCTATGTTGCGTTCATATGTAAGTATTGTTATTTATTCCTTGCTTCTTATTACATGTTGAATTTCTTGCCTTTATTTATTTATATAAGTAAACTATGTTGCAGAAATGTATCCACAAATCCATATGGTCTGATATGCTGCCGCGCAATTATGAAAGGAATGATTCCCAGCTTGCTCAAAGGTACTCCATTCTGCATCTTGTTGAATAAATCAAACGTGCTTCACTGACGCCAATAATATTGAGCTTCGTATTTCTGGAGAACGGTAGGGTTGTATTGGTTATCTTCTTTGGATATCATTAATTATAATAAAGTGACGTATCATACAAATATTTCAAACTAGCGAGATACGCAATTCATGTCCAGTTTTAAATCTGTGGGGGGTTGTTAATAACAAGGAAAGAAGACCGTTATTACATGAAATGCCCCTTAAAACTTAGTGACTATAACTGGACCTCCTTCAATATCGGGCATTTATTTCAGTGGCAAATTATCCCATCGGATTTTAAGTGTCAGGAATTTTGGTTGGTATTGTATTAATAATGCTATCTGTTCGTTTATTCTTATCTGATGCTACTTTCTGGCGGATAGCTTATCGCTAAATACTTGCTGAAAGCATTGGCATAAATTGCCATTATAGTTTCAAATTTCAAATTATTAACTGATTCAGTTAGCATTAATTGCTTAAAGAAACAATCTCATACAGAGAGAGAGAAAAAAGGGATTGAGTAGATGTCAGCGTATATCCGAGCAACAGAGTTTCCATAATTTTATTAAACCGGATATAGCATCAAATCCAGCGCTTCACGGTCCATTACTGGGGGACTTTTTGTACTTGTAACGATATTTGTAAGCAGATAATATTCCTTGTTTTGCAAACTGCCCTCAGCCTTCTTTAGAAGATCGTACTTAATTTTGCTTTATCTAGTGTGATGCTATTTGATATCCCTGAAATGGGCACGAGAAACCTGGTTATATTTGATGCTGCTAACACTAATTTTTTCTTGTGTGTGTGTATATATATATATATATATATATATATATATATATATATATATATATACACTCGTATATATATATATATATATATATATATATATATATATATATATATATATATATATATATATATATATATATATATATTGCAACTCAAAGAAAGCTCAAAAGACTGCGAAACTTTAGTAAGGAATAGATTGGAATGCCCCTTGGAGTCTTGATTTCTTATTTGCACTCAGACATTACGTATTTCATTGTGACTTCAGAATGATTTGGGAGGAAATCGAGGACTTGAAAGAAAATCTGGATATCGCACTGAATTACTCACCCAGGAGGCGATTGGATTTTCGATGCATTACTGATTGCCATGTCGTTGACAATGACATACCGAGCAATACTATATTCCTCTCTGCCTTCGGTTATTAGTTTTCTTTATTAATCTCTTATTGCCCTATAAGTTGAAAACTTTTGCATGGATAACTATCATGAGTTCAGCACCAGTCATTTGGGCGATACTGAACGGTTTTTAAATAATGTGCACAAACATACATACATACATGACTTCCCCACACACAGAGACACACACATACACATATAAGGGTGTTTCGAAATTAGAGCCCCCACCTCTACAGCATGAACTAAAATTGATATAGACAAAAACAAAAGTAATTCAGAACAGGTACTTATTTAAGTTTCTCTCTGAGTATTTAATATTTTGTATGGCCTCCAACTGCCTGTACCACAGCCTGCATTCTTGAGGGGTATGATTTCAGCAAATCGCGAAAAAGCTGAGACTCAAACTCCATTTCCCTGAGCACTTCAGTCACCTCTCTTCGCAGGACGTCGAGGCTTGGTATACCATCATAGTTCACTGTGCGCGCTTCAACACGATCCTTTAAGATACTACCAATGTTTTCACACACATTAAGGTCAGGGGAGCTACCTGGAAATTCACTTGACGAGAAGAAATCAATACCACTATTTCGAAGCAGCTCCTGTGTCTGAAGAGCCTTGAAACATGGTGCCTTATCATGCAAAAATGTGACTTCTTCAACAGATAACACATTTTCAGGATTTCTGAGGAAAGGAAATACTCCACCAGCAAGCACAGTTTCTCTGAAGTATTCGCCATCCCATGACTGTCCTTTTCTTTTGATGATCCATTTAACTGTTTGGCTGAGAAACAGAGAAAAATTCCCAAACATTCAGGAAATTTCTACAACTTGGCAATAGCACACGTTATCACTGATATCATCCAACTTTGCAGCCCAAATGATGATATTTTTATGATTTGGCTTCCTGACTGTGTAAATGAAGAATTCATCTGATGCAGCAACTTGGAGAAAGTCAGCTTCATCCCAATCTTTAAGAAATAAACCACAAAACCATGCATGGTCTTCTTTCTGTTGCTGAGTGATGTTGGGCTTGCTGATAACATGAAATGGCTTGATACCAGATTTTTTCAACTCACGAGATATACAGCACTATAACTTCTCTTCTTTCCCCTTTTTGTTTCTAGTTCAAGCGCCAATTTACGCAAAGACATTCTTGGTCTACCCACTGCCTCAGCTATGATGTCTTTTGACTCATGAGATTCTCACTCTTTTCGCAATGACAGTCATATGGATTTTTGTTCCAGTTTCTTTTAACAAAGAATTCATCTCTTTTAATGTATTTAGCTATCCAGGAACGTGAAATGAAGGATGTGCCAGGATCCCTGGCCTCTCTGAAGGTTATAGCCTGGATTCGGTCAATCCATCTGATTTCCTCCAAGTCGTTAGCCATGGCTGTATCTAACTCCGTCACTCAGTCTGAAAATACAAGAAATGTAAAATGAAAAATAGCTTAATAGAAACTTAAAATGATGTACTTGGAGATAAGCTATAGCAGAAAACTTCATAACTTTCCATTTGTTCTGTGGAGGGGGGGGGGGGGCCTCAAATTTCGAAGCACCCAGTATATAATATATATATATATGTGTGTGTGTGTGTGTGTGTGTGTGTGTGTGTGTGTAAATCTTTAAAAACACAAACACGATGATCAATAGAAACTTCAGCATATCTATTTATGAATTTATAACTAGATATGCTGAAGTTGATGCTGGCCATCTTGTTCTTATTATGTATCTTCGTATGTATACATACATACATACATACATACATACACACATACAACATGCAATTTCCTTCTCATTGTTTTTCAATAGGGATCATCTTTAGTAGAATAAATTAATTTCATCGTGGCTCCCATGGCCTTCAGTTTGCTAAACAAATTAATGACGAGACATGGAAGGCAGGAAAACTGCGCAAGATTGTAACATGATTCTTACGCGAGAAAGTCAAGACCTAGGTTGTAGGATTTGAATAAAAATATTCTTATGCTGTGCTTCGTTTTGTTACAATTTCATTTTGTGACGTCAAACGTTATTGATGCACGGTGGCAGTATTATTACAGAGATATGGTTACCGTGCTTCCTCCCACTAGGGTTAAGAGTCCGCGAAAAATTGTATTATGTTTTTGGACGATATTGGATTCCATATACACTGTATCTATGCATGGGTTTCAAAGTGTGCTTGGTAATTATTATTGAGACACTGAACTCGGATATAGTGTGTGGGTAGTGGTGAATTATATGAATTTTAATTAGATATTAAAATGGGAGTAAAGAATTTTAAAAAGATGATGTTTTAACTGATTGACAAGGAATATTTTTTTTATAATAATATTTATTAATATAAAATAATAACTGCAAAAAGAGACTTGGCATTCAGCAAATTTCTACTCTTGACATTATTGCTAGGTAAAATATGCCGAAGCATCTGAACATTCCGAGGACGAGAATAGAAAGGACCAGATGACTGTCAAGCGTTTTTCTTTGTATTGCATTGGGCATTACCATTCAGGAGAGAAATGTTATAGAGGTGTTGAGTTAAATCCTAAAGTTTTGCTGCATTTAAACGAGGAACGTTACATCAGGCGCAGTGCTCTTTTCCAACGCGTGTGAGTCCAGATATTGTTGGGATTCATACTTATGTAGTCTTAATATAGGGTTGTATTTTTACTGGTACCGGATTCATAGTGTCTGTTGCAGATTTCGGCAACACTTGGGGTTTAACAAGACGGGCAGTTACCATGTGTTATTTATTATTTTCTTGTACAGCCTTTGTTTTTAGAGTACTCAGTAGAAAAGAACGCCAGTTTTTATACTGTAAACTCTCGCCTAAGTAGTCGTTGCTGCTTTTTTATATACAAAAAATACTGTCATGGATGTATGTGGACACTGGCGTATGAAAACTGGAGGACCACTCTCAATAGTGCCGCACTTCAGCCCTAACTTCAGAGAGCTTTATTTTGTTTTATACACCAGAGTTATTTTTTATTTTTTTTTGTTTGACTGTCGAGGAGCAGTGATTATATATATATATATATATATATATATATATATATATATATATATATATATATATATATATATATATATATATATATATATATATATATATATATATATATATATATAAACAGTATGTGTGTGTGTATTTCCATATTCACAGGAAATATCCAAAATAGTGAGTATTCCTGCCAAGACTTCGGTTTATTGGAGAAGAACGGCGTGGGGATTTTTAATTAGTCATTTATCAAAATTAATTTTATAAATTGCGAGTAAAGCGAAAGGCGAGGCCGAGCCTTGTCAACCCGTAATTACTTAAGAGATACTATTAAGGGAAAGACAATTATATCTATGCTGTAAAACTAATTATTTTCTTATAGTACCTTTTTTTATTAAGCGTATTTACATGCAGGCTATTGATATGAGAGGTATTAATGGTTATTTCTTCAATTATTGTTTTTCCATGCTTCCATGCATTTAGCCTCGTATTTTATTTTTATTAATTTCCGAGATGACCTTATTGGCATCAACGCAACAGGGAAGATGCGCGGGCGGAAAGTTTGTAGAAAGAAATTTAGTTCCCGTAAAAAGATTCATTTCTCTTGATCAGGTGTCTAATAAGGCGAGGAGTTTCGCACACTTGATCGCTTTCGATCACGGGGAGGTGATCCCTCTGGAAGTGTGACGGTCTCTTTATTCGCTCATGACAGACGACCTCATCTCTCACGCCGGCGCTCCTCTTCATTTCACCCCCACCCCCCAACTTTGATATATTCCTTGACTTTTTTAGTTTTCTTTTCCCAACCTTAATTTCTACTTAATGTCACATCTGTTATCATTCCCTTCCCAAAGATACTATTAAATAATTAGAAAGCCTGTTTCATTAAATGTTTGTTTCGAGCAAATGCAATATTTGAGATGAGCAAAATGGGGCTAATCAGATTCTCCTCTCTCTCTCTCTCTCTCTCTCTCTCTCTCTCTCTCTCTCTCTCTCTCTCTCTCTCTCTCTCTCTCATGTTCGTTTATAGAAAAGAGTTTTGTGCACTGTAAAAAGAAAATGGTATTGGTAAATGGTATTTTATTATCAGCCATTATTATTATTATTATTTTTTTCAGAATAGGAATCCTATTCATATAGAACAAGCCCACAGGGGCCATTGACTTGAAATTCAAGCTTCCAAAGAATATGGTGTTCATTAACAAGTAAGAGAAGGTAAAGGGAAGTACAGAAAGACGAAAACTCACTTATTAAAAAGAAAAAATAAATTAGTAAATTAATAAATACATAAAAATGTATTAATGTGCAAGGAGACTACCAACAACCATATCGCTTGTAAGCACCAAAAACTAACAGTGAAACTAGCAATGAAAAAGACTCATTTTACTTTGTGAAGAGATTTATGCTTCTTTTTATACGAAAACAAAACCCAGTCCTCCTTTAATGCGACAGTTCAGTAATCATTCATGTTATGAATAATTTACTCATCTAATTTCGAAGAAAGGCATCATGTTATTTCATTTGTATAGGTGATTTTAGTTTACTTGTAGTTAGTAACTCGATATATTCTGTATTTATTTGTTTTGTGTATTACTGAGTATGAATCATTATTGTAAGTTTTCTTCATAATTGCGTAAACGGAGGGCGTCAGGAATAAAAGAAATTTTTTTTTTAGTTTTAGAAATTGTGACAAGTATATTGTTCATGAATTGGTTTAGTATCTTTGTTGTTACGTCTTGTAGAGCTGGAAGGTTTAGCAAAACTGATCATTGGAAATGCGGTCTTGCTTTAAGTGCACTGCGTTGTGCGTTTGTGTACGTGTGTGTGTACACGAGCTAGCCTCGGTTGCAGAAATTAGGTTCTGCAGTTATCTCCCTCTCTCCCTGTCTCACACATACACACACACACAATTCATACCATCCAGTTTAAATGAGGTCCTATTGCTGATATATATATATATATATATATATATATATATATATATATATATATAAAATTTGTGTATTTTGTGTTTGTATGCTTTGTCATGGGCCCTTTTTTCCTCTCCCGACTATGAAAGAATTAGGTTTTACTTTCTTTTATAGTTTGGAAAATGTTAGCGTCACTTGTATTTTGCTGAGTGATTCATATCCTTTTGCACTTACGTTCAATATATGATAAGCTATCAGGTTCTATTTGTAATGAAATAGAATTTGGTTGTCCATTTGATGTGCATCTGGTCGTGCCGTTAACAATAGCTTAGAAATTGCTTAGATTAGTTAATATGTCAGTTACTCTTTTATGTTAACTTTTTCCAGAATGATGTTTTGTTTAATGAATTGTCGCACCGGACCCCATTTACTGGTAACAAAATGTAATTGACAGGTTTCATATTCGTTCCGGAGTAATTGAATTGTTATCGCTGTTAATGGTCCCAATATTTTCAGCGAAGCTTGCTACCTATTATATTTCAGGTTAAGGACTCTATACTGAGGCAATATTTTTGACAGTATATTTATTTTTCATTGTTTCTCTAAATTTTTATAAACTTCGTAATCACGTGTAAATTTAGATTACCTGTATTTGGTGATGAAGTTTGTAACTAAATGCATTTTAAATATTGAACGTTGAAGAACTAATATCATCATTGTCCTAAAGAATGAGTAACTGACTGTCATATGTAGAAATAAAATTGGTAATACACTTTAATTTGTGACTTAAAAATGGCAGGTTGGGCGTTATGTTTTGCTTTAGGTGTTGAATACTCTCTCTCTCTCTCTCTCTCTCTCTCTCTCTCTCTCTCTCTCTCTCTCTCTCTCTCTCTCTCTCTCTCTCTCTCTCTCTCTCTATATATATATATATATATATATATATATATATATATATATATATATATATATATATATATATATATATATATATATTTATGAAAGAGACCAGCGTGCAGATAAAAATATCCTTTGGCTTTGTCTTTGGACTCAAATTTTGCAGGTTCCTTTTTAATCACTCTTTCCGGTATTCAGCTAACCCATCCGTCCATTTTTTTCATTTTGTTTTATCTCGATAACTTTGCTTTCATCCATGCTATTGTGTTCGTATTTAGTTTAACTTAAGATAACACTAATGGTGCTGATTTCAAATTTTCTATGGTGCCTTACCTAGTCAGGCACAAAACGTATCTTGGCCCAGTTACATTTAGTCAAGTTCAGTGTCACTTTTCAGTTGCGTTTATTACTGGCAACTTATTAATGAACGTGGTTGTGTATTTACGACCTCTTTTCAAAATAATAGTTAACCGTAAAATATGGTGGCTTAGGAGAATATCGAGATGTCAGCGCCCTTGACATCCTGTACCTGGAGTGCCATTGTTTACTCTTAATAGTGAATTTGTTATAAACATCATTCCTAGATTCTAGCGATGGGGTAGATGGGATCGAGGGCGGAGGAGGTTGGAGTGGGGAGCGTTGTTCGTCAAATAAGTCATATTGAACACCATACTCTGCAAATGTTTCCAAACTTTGGACTCTGACGTGATTAAAAGAAGGGTGAATCTGCATTCATAAACCGTTGTTACACTTTAACGTAGGATCGCGTTAGGAAACTCGTAAAGGGCAGAATGCCTTGTGCCTCATCGTGTATTCTATTATCTTGATGTTTATTCATGTTATTTTCCCATCAAAGCGGTATAAAGCCGCAGATTAGTCTAGGATTTGGTAAGCTTTAGGTTACCATACGAATGGGAAATTTTCAATCTTTTTTCTCCTCTCTCTACTTGCCTGTTTACTTTAAAAGATGAATTATTGTAATTCATTTTCATCATTTTGTTGCTGTTATTATTATTATTATTATTATTATTATTATTATTATTATTATTATTATTATTATTATTAACACAGTAGAACGAAGAAAAAATCTTTTGGATAGCGGCATGGATTAAGGAGGGAAGGCCATTTCTGCATCCTTATATGCAGAGAGGCTAAGGAAGTACATGCAGAGTAGTATTATAGGTAATGAATCAAAATATGTAGATTTCATTGTTACTCAATAAAATTTTATTTCGTAATAGAATGATTTAATTTCCCGTGCCTTATCTGCAGCTCGACTTTCGGCCTCAAAGGGTTTTCCCCGCCCTACCAGGTCTTTGCCTCCTGAGAACGAGGTAACGGCCTGTATTGTCGAGATTAATCAGTCACTCAGCCTTGGCTATAGATCTACTGAAGTCCCCGGGTTCAGGAAGAGGCCAGCCTCAGATGATTCGATTTCTTTTTTTTCGTTAGTTTTTTTTTTTTTTTTTACTTACATTCAGATTACATTTTGTTTTCGTTATTCCAAAAGTCGTTGCTGTTAGTAGAGGGCGGGAAGCGTTTCTTAGTGCCACATTTGTATTTCGGGGGTTTTTATGTAGATATTTTATGTTTTTCATGAAAGTATGCCATCACAGGTAATATTAGGAAAAGCTTAAAAATCACACGTTTTTCCTTCATTAATTGTCTGTTATGTTTTTTTCATGATACATAGACTTTTGTGCGATTTATTTGATATTCCTTTCTTTTGAGAACGACTTTATGTAGAGAATAGGAGGATAGGTTCTGGTACAGCCGGTTTACTCTGGTATTCCAAAAGAAAATCATGTTATCAACGGAACGCCCTCTTTTCTGTTTCGTTTATCTACATAACGTAACCCCTGGGTTTTTCATACTTGCTACCATCTGTCCTTTTTGGTGACGGTCATCTCATTATACATTTAGGTCTGTTTACATAAGGGAGAGTAGGTGTACAGATTAACAAAGAAAATGTAATATGTTGGTTCATGGGTATGTTCTTCCCTAATTTCTCAAAATTTTTATAGAACTTGACACTTAAATTCTTTCCACTTTAGGCGGTCGATATAAAAAAAGTTATGGGAAAAATTTCCATCTGCTTTTTCATTGAACCATCCGTAGTTTCATACCCAATCCACTCGTTTTCGGTTCAGTACTTGAAGTGTTGACTTTGTTTTTTGAATAAACTTTAGCGCACACTTGTCCTACTTTGATAGCGCTGGTGAACTGGCTTCATGTTCTCTTTTTAACCTGTTTTTTAGCATTTTGCCTCTATGTTCCTTTTCACTGTTTCTCTGGGTTACACAACTATTGTATTATTTTAACAACAAACAAGAAACTTTCTGGATATCTTTGGATATCTCACTGTGTCCGGTTTGAGTCTGATTCAACCGATTGCTGCACTGCAGAGATTGTAAATACCTTCATCTTCGGCAATGATCTTCCAGCTTTCGTGTAGATGATTTTTCGTTTTTCTTTGAGGCAAGGTAAATTACTTAGAATGAAGATCTCTCTCTCTCTCTCTCTCTCTCTCTCTCTCTCTCTCTCTCTCTCTCTCTCTCTCTCTCTCTCTCTCTCTCTCCAATCAAAATGTTCTCCTCTGCCTTTCAAAAAAGCATTTTTTTTCAATACATTGCATTTTTTTTTTACATTTTCTGCTCTATTTCGAGACATTTACAGAGGGGAGGGGTTGAGCTAAATCTGTCGAGGTTTTCAACCAGTGATTCCTTTCCATAGGACAATGACCCGTCGTCGTCCTAATGGTGCAATGAAGTAGCATTATAAAAGCAAGCTACTTTTCCTAGGCTCCGAATCTCAGAATATACAGTAATATCCCCGGCAAGATAAGCGCAGTACATCTGGCGTCGGTTGTTATTGTCACGGCAATTATTTGTTGTTGTTATCATTATGACTGATATTGTTGAAAGATTACTCGCCTATGTATGGAATGTCGATTGATATTCGTCGGAGTTCTAGGGCCATTATCAATAAATCAAATTAAGTGATAGTGAACTAGGTCCTGAATATTCATTAGGAGTTTTTGTAGATTTCACTTAGCAAATGCAATCACTTGTTTCTAAGGAAATGCAATATTGAGAAATGAACTGTAAAAAGTTATTATGTATCACAATGAACAATGTATTAATTTTACAATTCATACGATAAGCTTCACAATTTTTTATTTTTATTTAGGATGAAATAAGGATAAAGAATTTGAGTAAATCAGGAAGTCTTAATGCTTTGATGAAATGGACTTCTATGATTCGTAAATATAGATTTGCAATGAAGCGAAGTGGAAGCTCTAGATATGAAGCTACACGTTTTAAGGTTGTTGTTAAACTGGCTTTATTCCATGAGATTCTTGCTTAGTTAGCACCCTGGTCGGCTTCAGAGATGTTAAGTTTAAAATTATTGAAAAAATGAACGGTTCATATGTTTAATAGATGGGGTTTAATGACAATGGAATTTAGTTGTTGTTTAGCGAAGGTTAATAGATAAGGACCGAAAACTAAAATCGTCCCTGATGAAAATAAAAGATTGTGTTTCGGATTTTTGTGTTTAGGCATGTGATAGGGGAAAGAAACACTGAGAAATATAAGGTATGGAACTAACCTGGATCAAGGCCGATTGGAAACCCCATGAAAATATGGAAAACAGACATAGATGAAGACATGGACCAGATGGGAATTCAGACAGAAAGTGTACAAGATAGAAGAGATTGGAGAAAACCTGACCTAAAAACCTTCAAGGTATGATAGATACTGGGCTTTTCTCCTTTGGTCATCGATCGAGGCAGAACAGCGGTGAGCCCTTTGAAGTACGCTTGATTGTCCCTATGTTTGAGGGATTATTCCTTTTATGTATGTTTTTCTTTTACTTAGTAGTTAATTACCTTAATCGATTAGATCGACGCTTGCAAAAAATCATTGCACAATTTTTAAGACTACTGGGCTTTTACTGTATTAATTAACTTCTTGGTATTAAGAAAACCTCAAAAACATCACAATACTGGAACTACAATAATATCAAGCCGTGCTTGATATTATTGTAGTTCCAGTATTGTAATCTTTTCTGTTGGACGAACTATGTACTAGACGATTTATATTTTAGATTATCCTGTAACAGTTGTAAGCACCGTTAACCATTTTTACTTGTTTAAGGTTTATGTAGGTCTTGAAGTCAAATGTAAACATATGTCCGGTATAGGTTTTTCTTAAAGTGATTAGTCAGGAAAGTTCCCCGGAAGAGGCCTGATGGAAGGCGAAACTGTTGGGACAATTTAAGAACTCTGTTCCTTTTCCTCTGGTTTCTCCTTCTTTTTTCATTGTGGAGTACATCGAGATATATATATATATATATATATATATATATATATATATATATATATATATATATATATATATATATATATATATATATATATATATATATATATATATATATATATATATATATATTAAGTCTTGGACGACTTTGAAGAACTATGTGCTGGCCTGGCAGTGGCACTTTCGCTGTAGGTGCATTTGTGTCTATGTCGGAGGTTTGCACAGTTGGATACAGAGAGCTGTTTGATCATGATTTAAGTCCATGGAGACAGCGTGATCGAACATTGACCCGAGATCGTCACATTTCTGGAGGAAATGATTCTGTGAGTGTGTATGTGGGTTGCACTCTCTTATGGTATATTAACATGGGGATAGACTCTTGCAGGGGGACTTCATTAAGAGACTGGGTCTGTTTTGGTTAGTGGTGAAGTGTTGGAAGATCGCCACTGGAAAATCTGTTATTTGTCGCCATAGAAAGTGAGTACAATAGCTCATGGACACATGTCTTTTCCAGACATTTGGTGAAAAGACCTAGTAGTGCTGCAGCGAAACCCCGTTGTCTCCCTTATGCATTTTCCTGTTCCTTTTTCCATTGTGCATTTTTCTGTTTTGAATGCTCACGTATTTTAACACCACTTCAGGTTTTAATATATTGATATGTTTCTTTCAACAGGAACTCTGGGTTTGTCTTGTGAGGACAAATATTTTGGGAAGTGGTGCTATTCTTTTACATACTACATGACATTTATTGTGGTCTAGAATAATTATGACCTTATTACTTTATTTGGTGACCAGGGTATTAGTCACTAGTATTAGCTGGTTTAAAATCACTAACCTGAATGTCTGAATCAGAATCTCCTCTAGCAATGTTTTCCATTTGTAGGGGGTGGAATTCATTCCATTTCATGATCGAAGCTTTTGCCGAATCACTTTCGTTAAATTTGCAAATAAAGTCTAGTTTTGTACGTCAGTGTTTAAGTCCAGTAGGCCTTTGTGTAAAGATAGGTTTAATGAGAGGAGTCGACAAAGGAGAAGGAATTTGCTGACCCAGGGAGCCACTGCTACCAGAGACGTCTTAGAAAAGTAAGATGATTGAATCTGTTCTTAAAACAGATACAGTAATAAAAGATGGTCCTATTTGACCTGGGAACAGGGCCTTTAACATATATATATTTTGTAGTAGTATATATATATATATATATATATATATATATATATATATATATATATATATATATATTACATATACATATACATATATATATATATATATATATATATATATATATATATATATATATATATATATATATATATACATATACAGTATATGTATATATATATATATATATATATATATATATATATATATATATATATATATATATATATATATATATATATATATATATATATATATATATATATATTTCTAGGCTTACTTCTCAGCCTAGATTTAAGGTAATGTAGATCGGGAGGCGTTGTGTTTCTATCATTCTGGAACAAGTTGAACAAGTTAGTTTACTTAAGGATAAATTGTTCTTCGGGTTGTTGACTGAAAATGTCGTAGGGTTTTTCTGTATTATCCCCTTTAAAGTATAATTGTTCCACCCGGGTTTAATTGCTGTTTCTTAGGGAAGTCGGCTGGACTCGAGACTGAAATACGCTAAGTCCAAACTTAGACTTGTAAAAAAAACTAAGTTCGAGAGAGCTTGTAAAAAGTCTAAGTTCAGTTACTGCGACATGGCAACATCCTCAAACTCCGTGCACACAGTCTGTGCTTATTCTGACTCTGACTGCCTTCTCATCCTTCTCCCTCTTTCTCCCTTTTATGTTGTTTGTTTCTGGTGTCAACCGTGATGTCGTGGTTCGGGGTGTGTCAGCTAAGTCCTTGTTCACCCTCTCACCTGCTTCACTATTCACTGTTCAGTTCACCATTTTCTAATCACCATGTTCTTTATAAACCATTTTCTTTATTCACCGTTTTATTCTCGCCATCCCACACCTCAGCAGCGACGGAAGTGTTTTGGTAAGTTATAACCTTATCACCTTTCCTTTATGCTAAAATGATGACGTTTGCTTGTTATTATCCGGCAACGAAAACACCTTAGAAAAGCCATTAACCATTAGTTTTTCCTTTGGCACTTGGTCAACACTAGCAATTCCTCTCTCTCTCTCTCTCTCTCTCTCTCTCTCTCTCTCTCTCTCTCTCTCTCTCTCTCTCTGACTCATATCCATAAGTTCACGTGTGATTATGATTCATGAACAGCTTTTATGTACTCTTATGAATACCCTCTGTAACATACATACATACATTCATATATATATATATATATATATATGTGTGTGTGTGTGTGTGTATACTGTGTATATATACTATATATATATATATATATATATATATATATATATATATATATATATATATATATATATATATATATATATATATATATATATATATATATATATTATTCTTATTTCAGGAAGGCTAAGCCAAACAGTCTTATAGTAGGATGGGCGCATAGGAAGAAAAGTCAGCTCATCATTGACAAATTTATTAATAGCTGCGCTTCGGGATCACCCATATCCCATCTTTTCTGGCTAAAAGATAAAAAAAAAAAACACTAATTAAAACTTAAAACAGAGCTTACAAAATTAAAATGCTTTAAAGACTGAAAATGACAATGACAAAACAAGGAATATATATAATGCACACCATATAGGAAATATTGCTTTTGATTTTTAGATTTTATATTAGGTATTGTGACGTCAGTACATTTTCCATCATCGATAGAAGAAGCATAACTTGTAGTGGATTTACATTTATCATTCAGTGAGTCACCGATACGGATACCAATTTTACAGCACCCACGTGAGCATTAAGTCACTTTCAGTATACTTATGATAGTATTCACTTCATATTGGGTAATAGCAAGGTCCATTTAGGTTTCACTATCTTAAATTATCAATAGGCAATAGAGCCGGAGGCTGCTCTCTCCAGATATAACCCTTTGTCTGATAGGAAGAGCCTCGCTTCCTATTCCGCTAATTTCTGTGGGTCGTATCTGAGACAGAGGGAAGGCGCTCATTTCTTTAAAGCCTCATAAATAGAAGTAGGAACAAGAACAGAGAGAGAGAGAGAGAGAGAGAGAGAGAGAGAGAGAGAGAGAGAGAGAGAGAGAGAGAGAGCAGTCTTATGTATAAAAAAATGTAAATCTACATAATGCCCAATGTAAAAGACAACGTACTGTAGGAGCATCAAACTTAGTATCTGGTTTTCCGGGAATTGCATCTTTCATTTTCACATAACCCAAAACTGATCAACATCCTGTTTCTCCGAATAAAACGAAAATGTCGGACGATAACCACCTTTGATGAATGGCCTGATGGTAATATTAGCAAAGAATTTAGAGCCATTTCGGGAATGATTTCGTTTTTATAGACAGACAAATAGAAGATATTTTTTTAATCTTGAGTAGTGATGAATACATAACAAACAAGACGTTTGACATGAACGAAGCTAAAATTTAATTAAAGATAATTGATATAATTATTACCGTTTTATAAAGTATGCTAGGGTAAAGCAGACACCTAATATTTATTCAGCTGCAAAAGTAAAAAAGATTGAAAGTCACTTTCTGCATTTAACGATGGGGAAATATGTGAAATAGAAAAAGATGTCATTAACCTTGTTCGACGAGTTAATTAAATAGGACAAAGGAAAAAGAAGACAAGACTAATGAATAAGGTGAATTGTGCAAATCCTTTTGAAAATGAGGCAGTTACTAAATAGTTTTGTATTAATATTAATGGTACACAACCATTGCACACCTACAGCTTCGCAGAAATTAAAAAAAAAGGACAAAAACAGATTCTGGTCGCTAACGAAACTTATTTTGAATGGAAAGTTTTTACTTTGATAAGTCACAAATATTTGTCGATTTTGAAAATAAACTTATATTAGTAGACGCCAAGTATGTAAATATAACTGAAAATCTGTTGGGAAACATTTTTAATAAACAAGAAATCGATGAGTTACGGCAAGTGAAATGAAAGAATTAAAATCTCAGACGAGAAAACTCGAAGTGCAGATTTCATCCATTTGAAAGGCTCCCGAACTTCTCTTGTCTCCCACCTGCGTCATTTCATCTCCAGGATAAGATTAGTTAAGGGATTCGCTGATTTTTGGAATCTCTCTCTCTCTCTCTCTCTCTCTCTCTCTCTCTCTCTCTCTCTCTCTCTCTCTCTCTCATAATTATTTTTATCTGTTCCCTTTGCTCTCCTCTCACGTAGACGGCCATCTTTAGCTGTAAAGGCGCCCCCCCCTCTCTCTCTCCCTTACTCCAATCCTTTGACATATCATTGATGAACTGCAAGCATCTCGGTACGTATACATTTTTCCTCAGCGAAGCTGAAAATTACCATATTTATCATTCAAGAACATGTTTTTATGGTGATAAGCAAGGCGAATGAATTTACCTAGGGCATTCAAAGCACGGTAAGAAATGTGTGATAATTGACAATTAGGTAATAAATTATCCCCTTCATTATATATATTAGCTGAAGCCACTGGGAAAATTTAAAATGAAACAGCAGTGCCAATTAACACATCTTTAATATATATATATATATATATATATATATATATATATATATATATATATATATATATATATATATATATATATATATATATATATATATATATATACAGAAAGATAGATAGATAGATATGTATATAGATATAGATATATGTATATATATAGATAGATAGATATATAGATATAGATATAATATATATATATATATATATATATATATATATATATATATATATATATATATAGTATATATATATATATATATATATATATATATATATATATATATATATATATATATATATATATATATATATATATATATATATATATATATATAATGTGTTGAGTAAATGTGTGTTTGTGTGCAATGCATTTAACGGTTTTACGCTGAAAGTGTACCATCAACATTTAGAAGTTGTTACCAGTTAAGTCTTGTAAGAGGTGTGTCTGTATCTTTGTACGAGTAACTCATTTTAGTTAATACAGAAATTTTTGTTTCATCTACTGTCAGTATCGTTTGATATGGCTGAAATATAATTTGCTTCCTGAACTACGTAATGAAAATTAATTTCGTTATCCACGTTTCGTGAGCATTGATGTCTGGATCATTTATCATTGGCGAAAAATATAGCCCCGACTCATTTCCTCTGGCAATTGCTTTTGGCTAGTTTCCAGTTCATGAACTCATTTTCCCTCTCCTGGCAATTTTCAGTAATGAATTTTATCGCTGACACTTCATTTGCCTGCGATTATCCACACATGAAGCGGTCGGGGGTATATAGGATAGGCATGGCTGCCCTCATGTCTGGCCTATTTTTGTAGTTGCAATAACTTTTTGATATTTGGATAACATTTCTAATTAGAACATTGCCTGCGCTTGACATGGTTTTGGATGGGGTATAGGATGGTCCAATCTTAATACGTACATGTTTATGAGGAAACATACTTTTTTTCTTTATTCTGTGATATTAAGAATTATTTACTGTTTACAGATGACGCAGCTATTGAGTGGTTTCAGTGATTTTTTTTTTTTTTTTGCACACAACTGTTAACATGATGCTCCTTATCATGTTGAATTGATTAATATGGTCGTCTACTTTCCGTAGTGAAGAGTAATTGAGTTACTTTTGCGGGGTTGTTTCTCACATTTAGTACTATCATTTACATATTTTATAGAATTGTCTAATAGCCATTCTCGTAAGTGGAAACTAATAGCTACTCTTATAACATTACTTTTTTGTCAGTCCAGATTTTTATGCTCATAAAAAATAGCAGTTGCTGGAAGTTATTGCTTCTCTTAACATTACTAAATGAGAAGTCTGACTTTGTTTACAATATATGTTCTGATTGTTTTATGTACTGTTATTATTCTGTAGACTTCAGTCTCTTTGTTTGATATTAATGCTTTGAAATTCACGCATTTTTAGTTTTCTGTAAAAGAAAACTATTGAGATGGCAATTTGTCTGTCCGTCCACCCTTAGCTACTGAGGGCAGAGGGCTGCAATTTGGTAAGTTGATCATCCACCCTCCAATCAGCAAGCATACCATTTTGCAGCCCTCTAGCTTCTGGAGTTTTTATTTGATTCAAGGTTAAAGTTAGCCACGATCGTGAGTCTGGCACCGCTATAGGTGCCATCAACACAGGCCGCCAATGGGCCTTGGATGAAAGTTTCATGGGCGGCGGCTGAATGTTTCACACAGCATTATACGTTGTACAGAAAACTCTATTGCGTCGAAGAAACTTCGGCGCATTTTTTGCTTGGTATTACTTTTCCTTACTTTTTACCCTGGTATAGTATTTGCTCTTGAACTTAACATTCTGCCCTATTTCAGGTGTTCTGGCATATAATGTTAGAATTTACTAATAACAAATAATCGATTAACACTCTGTAAGCAACAGCTTTCTACTTTATCAATTGTTACTTGCTTTATTTTTAGTTTATATATACTGTGTATATATATATATATATATATATATATATATATATATATATATATATATATGTATATATATATATATATATATATATATATATATATATATATATATATATATATATATATATTTATATATATATATATATATATATATATATATATATATATATATATATATATATATATATATATATATATATATATCTATATCTATATATATTTATATATATATATATATATATATATATATATATATATATATATATATATATATATATATATATATATATATATATATATATATATCAACGGCCATTCGAATAAAACACAAGAATATGGAACCTCCTTTCCAACCTTTTCGTTTTGAATTGTCATCATACGTATATTTCCTTGTTCGTTCATTTCATGTCTCCTCTTCATCTCTGTCTCGTCCTAAATATGTCTCTGTTTTCCATCCGTCCCCTCATCAACTTTCATCCTCATCGTTTCGATTCACCGCTCCGTTGTATCTAAAAATTTCCCAAACTTATTCTCCTCTTGATAGCTCAGTGCATCGGCTCTTTGGAGAGAGAGAGTTAGAGTATAAGATTTTACCTGCCGTTTGTGATATATATATATATATATATATATATATATATATATATATATATATATATATATATATATACATATACATATATATATATATATATGTACACACACACACACACACACACACACATATATATATATATATATATATATATATATATATATATATATATATATATATATATAATGCTGGTATTTGACCATCAACGATTGTTAGTATTTACAAATAAGGGAATAAATATTTGACTGTACTTCATTAAAAGATAAATCACTTATCTCTTGAAAACAGACCATCATGTAGTCGTACAACAGTTCCTCATCACAAGACATGAGGCACATTTCACCACTGAATTATTACTATTGATATTATAATTTATTCATTTAATACTTTTATATTTAATTTTTTATCTTTTTTTTCACAACAAAAGGGATTGGAGCCCAATGTAGAGAATAAATATATATATATATATATATATATATATATATATATATATATATATATATATATATATATATACTGTATATATATTTTTATTTCCATTTTTCATTCTCTTCGTGGGCTCTTCCCTTTGTTGTGAAAGAAAAAATTAAAAATTAAATTCAAAAAAGTATTAAATGAATAATAATAATAATAATAATAATAATAATAATAATAATAATAATAATAATAATAATAATAATAATAATTCAGTTGTGAAATGTGTCGCATGTCTTGTGACGAGGAACTGTTGCACCACTACATGACGGTCCGTTTTCAAGAGCTAAGAGATTCATCATTTAATGAAGTGCCAGTCAAATATTTATTCCTTTATTTGTAAATACTAATACTCGGGTTAATGATCAAATACTACCATTAGCCCATACAAGCATTTAGAGTCTGGAGAACTTCGGGACGTCGCTAATAATCTTGTACTTGACATGGATCGAGAAATATATTTATTACAAAAGAAAACTGGTTTGCAGTGTCGCAACATTGTAGGGCAGTAACAGGAGAACCACCAGTGAGATCGTATAGCTTGCAAGCGGGCGATCGGTGATATAGTAATTGAAATTCTGATCATTAATCCACCCCTCTCAGTAAAGTATCAGTGTTGTGATTAATAAAGGATAAAACTTAGCATAATGCTGTTGGACCTTTTACATTGTGCCTACTAATCTCATTACCAATTCATTGGTCTCGCACTGCATGAATTTCATTAGGCTCAATTAATATCATGGACTATTAATGACGGCAGGTGAGCTGGGTAATGGACACTGGTTCGTATTATATTTGCTATTGTTCCAGCAAAGCTGCTTTTGATGATACCTATTCATCAAGTTCGCATTGTTAATTCGATGTTATGGATTCGTACATGTGATATACATATGCATGCTCTTAGTAATGACACAGGTTTATATGATTTTTTGTGTAAAACCTTTGATATACAGCCTGAAAATACAGTAAAAAAGAAGTTCTCTGTATATCAGAGTCATCACCATGACAATAACTGTGCCGAAGTCATATCGGGAGATATCCCGAGATAAAAATGGCAAAAGCGTGATCGTTCTCGAGTAAAATGGGTATGAATGGGATCAATGAATGGCGAGGAAAGTTACTGAAAGTCAACGATGTCGACTGTGTGCAGATTACACACTTGGATGAAGAGAAGATAGCCGGAAAATGATGAAGACTTTCGAAGTCTCTGCAATGTGTCTGTGGAGAAAACGAAGATTGATTTCCCTCTAAAGAGATGATTTTTACTATTGGCAGAAAGGAAGACACCATCAGGCAGCGTGGGAGTTTTGCTGTCTAGCATTTCTTAATCGGTAAATATTTATTGTAAGGATTTCATGTTCATGCTCAATTTTGTTGGTAAGTGACAAAGTACTTTTTTTTAACGTCTTACAGCATTTTGAAAAAGAAAAATAATTCGGTTTTTCACCGCTCGTTTCTTCCACTGCTACATCCTGGTTTATGTTTCAGTTGTAACATATATTTCTGAGAACCCACTGAAATTGGGAATTTCAGTAAAAAAATTTCGTATATCTGTATTCGCATCTCTATGTGTAGGAATGATTGTCTCAGGCAGTCTAGTAGAATTTTATCCGCTATGAGGTCCATTCTAATGCTCCAGCGAGGAAGAGGACGAATAAATTATAATACCCTCTGGGAGTTAGATTACCTTAATTCACCTGAAATCCGATAAGCTTTTTCCAGCTTCGGGGGGACATTAAAAGTTAATTAGCATAATTTTTGGAACGAGGATGGATTGTAAAAGCTGGGGTTAGGAATGTTTCTTGCGAAAGAGTAATCATTAAGAGATAACCGCCTTTGACTCGTAAAACCTAAATTAACTGGATGACTCAAGGCTTTCCAAAGGATGGAAAGGTCTGGAGGCTGAAATCGGTGAACAAATTAAAGAAGGGAGGGAGATGGGAAAAGTCATAATAAAAAGACAACTGTTGATTGTTTTGGGGAAAAGGTTAGAGATATTTATTTCTATTTAAATAGGAACTGCTTTGAGCGGCGACTTTCTCTCTCTGTTCTTTTTACTGCAAGTGTAGAGGTTCATTATTATCTAAAATGTGTTTCGCATTAGTAGTTTGATCAAAAATTAACAACTAAAATGTATTTTTTAAATTAAAGAGGACTATTTAGCAAGGGTTTCAATTCGATAAAATTGTTTGTCATGCCAGTCTTACATATAAAGTGAAGTATATATATATACATATACATATATACTTGTATATATATATATATATATATATATATATATATATATATATATATATATATATATATATATATATATTATAAGGTGTTATAATATATATAACCATTTTACAAGTGTTTATATGTCTCTGTGAAAATTTTGATGTTTTGCTTGCAGATTCGTCATTCATTGTGAAGATGTGATTTTAAAATGTCTTTTTCTTACAGATAAATTGTATATCATGTAATCTTACAATGGTTTAGTATGTTTTTCCTAGTTGTTTGATATATATTAATTGTATAATGGGAGTTATGATCGACGAATTCCTAACAGGCCCTATTGTGGAGAGAGAGGGTAAGATCTTATCGCTTCCTTATTTACACAGGTGTCCAGTAACTCCGCTTAGGCAAAAAGACCCCTCTTATATTATCGTGATGAGCTGTCAGCCAATCGGGGAGTTCTCTGTTATACATTCATCATGTGTGTCTAACCCATATTTATTAGCTGTGTCTTTGCTTATTCTTTTTTGTAAACTGAGTAAGAGAATGCATGAGAGAGGTAAGTGGAGATGACATGCTGTCAGCCAACCAATTTTTGGTCTAAAAGCACTTCCTTCTGTTTGTTCAGCTGTGGGAGTGTCCCAAGAAATGTCTATCATAGACAAGAGATCAGGCTCTGGAAGCTCTAGCTGTGTATGTATTTCATACATACATGTATACTTGTGTGAATGTATGCATACTCTATGTATCATGTATTCTGGAAGGGCTTGTTAGAGTGTTAAGTGCAGTGCTGTTCCAAAGACAGTCAGTCAGCCAAAGGGGTCCCTGAGATAAGCATCTCTCTCTCTCTCTCTCTCTCTCTCTCTCTCTCTCTCTCTCTCTCTCTCTCTCTCTCTCTCTCTCAATAATCCCAATATATATATAAGGGTTACTGAAGGTTTACTGTTTGTAAAAGCTCTGTTAAAACTTACCCCAGGAGTGTGTTAATTTTGTAGAAGGTGATCAGGAATATTGTTTTATGCAAGCATTGTGGAAGGTGTGTAATGGTGTAATAATTACAAAAGATAATGTGATGATTACAGAGCTTTGTTATGTTAAGAGTTAAAGTGATATTCTAGGTGAAAGAGAATTATTATTTTGAATAAGTCCTTATGACTTGGCAGTGTTGTCTATGAGAAAGTCTTAGAAAGACGCGAGTTTAACTTTTTCTTTTTTAAAGAGAAGTGATCTTTTGAAAGATTAATATAATCTTTAAGCATATAAGCATATATTTTGGTGGTTGGTATATTTCCATTTTGCATATTGCATTCTTATATGTCTGTGCTATCATATTACTATAATTTTATAATTACTGTTTCAAAGTTTTGTGCTGGTGATTTCTTAACATATTGTTAGTGTCTACCTGTTATTGAGATTTTAGAGAATGTTTATGTGGATTCCAGGCAGTAATATTTTGGTGAATGTTTATGTTAATTAATCAGGTATAGCCTATACTTGGCACTTGAGTGATAGTTAATAGAGTGAATCTTACCTAACCAAATTGCTTTCTTAATAAATTGAAGTTTTGCGAATTAAACTTGATTAAGAAATACTTAAATCATGCACTGTTGTCAATTAATAGTAAATCTTTTGAGATTGTGAACTTTGCATATAACTTTTGAACTTAGAAATAAACCTGTTTGTTTAAAGTTTTTAAAACACAGCATTTCATTTTGACCACCAGTAATTAGAGACATTAATGAATGTGTACAAGGTAGGTGATGTATCTGTTTGTTCACCTGAGACTTATTTAGGTAAGTTTTATGGGATCATTGTACTTTTAGTGATTCAGTCAACTCTTTGTTATGAGGTTTCAAGTATCTGGTCGATGTGAGGTAACTTTTTGGTATTATTATTTGTGTAATAACCAGGTGCTTGATCACTTCGTGACATATATATATATATATATATATGTGTGTGTGTGTGTGTGTGTGTGTGTGCAGAGAGAGAGAGAGAGAGAGGGAGAGAGAGACAGACAGACAGACAGACAGACAGACAGACAGACAGACAAAGACGGTGAGATACTTTTCCAGTTCAACTGCCTTTCATATATGTTCTGACAATAAATTCTGTTAATTTCAGATCTACAGGCATATCAGTAATTCCGTATTGCATTCACTGATTTTATATTTGATTTCAAAGATTAAACGTTAACCTTTTGATTAATAATCTCCTCCACCCTACTCGAAAGGTCTAACGAACCCGGAAATGTATCAAATAATATTTCCTAGTTCATATCATTTGATTTTTAATGGGAAAACATTGACACCGTTTCCCTTACGTAATACAAAATGCAGTTTAAGTAATCCAGTTCATTCTGGCTCCTAGAATCATTTTTTCCGTAACACACACACACACACACTCTCTCTCTCTCTCTCTCTCTCTCTCTCTCACACACACACACACACACACACTCTCTCTCTCTCTCTCTCACACACACACACACACATATATATATACATATATATATAGTGTGTGTGTGTTTGTTACAGAAAAAATTATTCTACGACCCAAAATCGACGAGATTATTTAAACTAAGTTTTGTATTCCGTAACGGAACGGTGTCAGTGTTTTCTCATTAAAAGGCAAATGATATAAACGGAAATATGGTTGATACATTTCCGGGTGATTAGAGCCTATCAGAGTGGGGTCTTTGGTAGAGTCCAGTGCGTTAGCAATTCATCCACACAAGTCATAAAAAGAAGTTGTGACCTAATTACACCATACCTGAGGTTTTTGCCGGGCAGGCGCCAAAGTGCCCTAACATACAGGCAGTTTTTTCAGAAAAGTCAGAGTGATTAATACTGGTATTATATAAATTTGAATGATTTCTAACATTAGAAAATTCTGGATTGGACAATCTGCAACCAGGACAGTGACTAACACTTTTATTTGAATCTGCTCTGACCCTCAGCAATCGTTTAGTCGATCCCATGTAAATCCCCAAATTACATCTGGGGCAAGTATATTTATATACAACTGAAGATTGCATTACTGGGCAGATACTATCCTTAAATTTAAAAAGAGACCCTGTTGTAAGTAGATTTTTGGTATGAAAATGTTTCCCTATTAAAGACTTCAGACTGCTCATTTTAGAATCGCTATTTATTAAGCAGCTAGTTCCTAGTTGAACTCACCCCACCACCTCTGTACGGTTGTATCTGGTTTGAGCCAGTTTTTTCTTTGCCGCTTTCCTTTTCCCTTTTAGTCATCCAGTCTTCAATTTTTAGTGTAGGTGCTTTTCTGAATTTGCTTGTTTTAATGTATATTTATATTGCAAGGTGAGGCTCTTGAAATCGTTAGCTTTATCCCATGTATTTTAATTTGTGTGTTTTTCTCTTTTAGCCTTGATGATGTAACAATGTGTTAGGAAACGCGCCGGCAAATATCACCTATAGATGACCTACTGTCTCCTTGTCACCCTGTCCTGATGTATACTGTGGCCTGCTTGCGCCAACAACTCCTGTTCTATATACATACACATATACATACATACATACATACATACATGTATATGCGTGTGTGTCTGTGCGTGTAGAGAGAGAGAGAGAGAGAGAGAGAGAGAGAGAGAGAGAGAGAAGAGCGAGGACAGGGGTTACTTTTCAAGTTAATTCCACAAAGGAAAACATCAGAACTTCAGGCATATCAGTAATTCCGCACTGCATGCAAGGATTTGATATTTGATTTAACAGATTAAACGTTAAACTTTCCATTAGTAATTTCCCTCACCCCTACTCTGAAGGTCTAATCAACTGAAATGTATCAAATAATATTTCCCAGTTCATATCATTTGATTTTTTTAATGAGAAAACATTGACACCGTTCCCTTTAAAAGATACAAAATGTAGTTTATACAATCTATTTCGTTCTGGGTTAGAATAATTTGTGTGTTACTGGAAAAAATTATTCTACGACCCAATACCGACAAGATTATTGAAACTGAATTTTGTGTTCCATAGTGAACGGTGTCAGTGTTTTTTCTCATTAAAGGCAAATGATATAAACGGGAAATATTATTTGATACATTTCGGGTTGATTAGACCTATCAGAGTAGGGTCTTTCAAAATGAGAGTCCAGTGTATTAGCAATTCATTCACACAAGTCATAAAAGAAGATGTAACCTAATTACTCCGTATCTGAGGTTTTTCCCGGGCTTGCGCCTGCCTGGTGCCTAACATACGAGCGAATTTTGCTCATCTTCCCGACCCAGCTGCGAATGAATTACTAACTTTTCATTCGATTTGTATGATTGTCTGAAAGGAACAAATTAAAGGGATCTTTTGTATATAATTAGGTCAACAGAAGAGGAAGATTATTGTTGTCAATAACAAAATGGTAAGGTTAGTTTTTCTTCGAATTTCATGGACCCTCCTTCATTTTCCAGTCTTAATATGACGCCGTTCAATGGTTTCCGTGAATCTCTCTACTTTAAGAAGCAGCCGCTGCGAAGTTTTCAACTTCTTGAAGCACCTGTATCGCAAACCGTGAGATTGAGGAGTATAGTCATTTATTTACTACAGTGCCTATATATATATATATATATATATATATATATATATATATATATATATATATATATATATATATATATACATATACATACATATTATATATTATATACATATACACATGTGTATATATATATATATATATATATATATATATATATATATATATATATATATATATATATATATATATATAGTATATTTATATATATATGATTATTACTTATAAAACAAATAACGTGCTACATACCACTTTTCACTATTATAGTCCCTTTGTTTTAATCAAATATCAGATTTCAACCGCTAAATTACTACGATGGAGGAATGTATGCTGATAGTATTTGACTTTCATTCACTTGATATTGTTTTATTTTGTGTAGTAGAAGATCTAATATCGAAAACGGGTTACTTGTGTCGGGCTAATGGGGTAGCCATTGAATGTAAATTAGCAGCGTCTAGACTTGTATTGAACAAGTGAACACGCACTGACAATCTACTTGGTCTTCCCTTTTGTCCGTGCGATAGCAGCTCCAACAGTTACATACCTCTGTGACTCCATAACGTATTTCCGTAGAGTTAGTTTTTTTTTCAAGGAGATTTACGTATCCCTATTTTAAAGTGAATAGAATCTTTGCTCACTTGCCATATTTTGAATTAATTTCATGTTATTCATCACCTCTTTCCCGTTGACCTTATTCTTCATTGCCTATCCTCGTGCTCTGATAGCCTTATTTCTTTCTCCCTATCACCTCATTTTTCTCGTCAGACTATTTTTCACCTGCATTCTTCTTAGGAATTAATTCTACCCGTATCATGAAATTCTTGTGCGCGCTGCCTTTTTCCTCTTCTTTTTCCTTTATTTCTCCCTTGTCCCAAATTCTTCGCATAACGATTCGTATTTTTTGGTTAGTTCCGAACCCTTTTGCATGATCAAGTAAATTAATTGGACTCTCGTATCCGTATCGAAGTTTGTCCATAATTAATGAGAAAAAAGGGTCATGGGCGATCTCCGTGTTGTAGGATTTTGGATGATTGTCTCCTTAATAGGCTGAAGTGTATTCATGAACTTTAACTAACCTTTCCCTATAGCGTGTTATTTTTCAATAACAACATCCGCATTTCCGTCTTTCAGATTAAGAA
Source organism: Macrobrachium rosenbergii (assembly GCF_040412425.1). NCBI lineage: Eukaryota > Metazoa > Arthropoda > Malacostraca > Decapoda > Palaemonidae > Macrobrachium > Macrobrachium rosenbergii. The sequence goes on along the minus strand of NC_089752.1, from coordinate 46,437,983 downwards.
CACTTTTTGATCTGGGAATTAGGAAGTTTATTTTATTTATAAATGATTTGTTTAACCAGACCTCTGAACCCTTTTATGGTTCTTCTCGGGCTGGAAAAAAGGTGGGGGCGGGGGAAGAATACATAATAAATTAAATAATTAAATAAATAAATAATAAAAAAGTGAAAAAAATTAAAATAGAATAATAAATCGAGAGGGAGAAAAAAAAGGAAAAAAAGGGAGGGGAAAGGAGTGGGAAGTGGATGTGCTTATGGAATAAATTTCGCGACAATTTTTTTTTTTGTCATTGAGTATTCATGTCCGTTTCTTTTCTTTTTGGATGGAGGAGAGAGAGAGAGAGAGAGAGAGAGAGAGAGAGAAGAGAGAGAGAGAGAGAGAGAGAGAAAATTCTGAGTTTTACATTTATATGCAGCAAAAGGAATTGTGTTCTCAAAAAAGAGGTGAGGAACAGGGCAATTTTTGGTCGTTTCTACAACAATGAACAAATGGAAACAAGCTAGTAATACCTCTGGGGAAACTAGTAAAAATCATATGGGAATTGATGAAAAGTTCTGATTGAATATTGTAATAAAACTTCTCCTGGCCGGTTCCTAGCGGCAACAACCCAACAACAAATTAAAATCCCTAAGGGCAGCTGAAAAGAAACGAGACATGGAATGGGGAAGAAAGAAAAGGAAAGGAGAATGTGATTTAATGGATTAGATAAGATGAAAGTTTTACTGTACAGGGAACGTAATTTGCTTTTATATGATGATGTTTAATTTCCCCCTTTGTTTTTTTCTTATGTCTTACAGTGGTCATCATAGGTACATTACAAATATTTGTAATGTTTGTTTCGTTTCGTTTTATCTGTTCTGGGACTATTCTTAATTTTTCATATTTTTTCTTAACAAAATATTGAAATGTTCCTTTTCCAGAATCTATTTTTGGATTTATCTTCCCATATCTCTAACACTTTCTATAAATGTTTTCTTTTTAAATCTTCTCGCATTGTTCAAATTCCCTTGTTTCCCTTTAACATTCCCTTCTCCAATTCCACAGTGGTGCTCTTTTTCTCTGTCCCGTCCAACCCTCCTCGTTCTTCGTCTGCTGAATGCCAAGTCATCTTCAGTCCGAAAGCCTCTTGTTATTTTAATCCAACCACGTTTCGTGTCTTTTTTGAGCGGTACTTCTTGTAAAACATTATACATTTTTATTGAGGAAAACGGGCGTTATGTAACAGTTGTTTCTCGGGATTCCATTTTGTATTCCACGTCCCTCGCACACGTCTTCCAAAGAGAAAATGTCCTCTGTAAGATACATGTTACTCAAGGCATTTTTTCCACTTGCATGAAAGGCAAAAAGGTTACCCTGAACAAGACCTCAAATTCTGAAATTTGTTTACTTTGTCTCTATCTCTAATAATAATTCAGTAATTTACTTCATCTCTAATAAGAACTGAGTGACGTACTTTATCTCTAGTAATGATTCAACAATATGAATTCAATGACTTGAATGTGATTTTATTTGGTTTGTGGACTATTTAATTAGTACCGAGAGATAATGCACATTTGAGATGAATGCTCTGTGTTCTTTTAGCATATATATTTCTCCAGCATTTTGTGTAAATAGAAAGAAAGAAGAAAAGAAAGAAAATCTTGTCAGCTTTCATTTGTTACTTATTGCTCATTGCATTTGGTGGAAGAGACGAGGGTAATTTAGGTTCAATATGAGTTAACTGGTACTTTAGGCTTGTTATGCTGGACTCGTGTAGCTCCTGGATAAGCTACAAATATATTAACATGTATTTTCGAAGATTCAATTTTCTTTAGCTGTAACTCTGCTTCCGTCTCTGCTGCTCCTGTTCAAGCTTTCTATTTGCAGTTCTATGTAATTTTTATCTGTCATTCTATTTTCCGAGCTTCCCCAGCCCTTCTCTTTTTTGAAGGCATCTTAATTATACAGTGTATAAGCAACTGCCACATTTCCAGGAGCCACCCTTTCATTGTAAATCAACCAGGTCAGGTATCTTTTATTCCGCCCCATTCCTTTCACTCTGGTTTCCTGTCCTCTGAGATCAGAAAAAAATTTCAAAACAGCCAAAAAAACACTCATTCTGAATTACTGATATGGACATGAAACGAATCTTCCCTTCCTTAATAGTGTAGAAAATCTCTCCCAGATAACCTACCAAGTTTCATTATTAAAGGGAATGTTTTACTTGTCAAATGATTATCCATTAACTGGATCAGTATTTTAAGTCTTATCCTTAGAGGACTGAATTGCCTATAAGGTCATGAAAGAGATTTCGGTCATTGCGTGGGATTAGCTTGATTTGTGTTTTCAAGTCAATGGACTCCCGATAAAAATCAAATGATAGGCAAAGGAAAATGGTAACATTTGTAAATGGTAATTGAAAATACAGCCATATTTGAAAGAAAATATACCCTTCAACCAATCTTCAATCAAGGTTTTTATAATTGTTTTTAGTGAGAATGTGAGATGCTGTTAAAGTTATCAAGTTAATATGTTACAAACGCATTGTAATGCTTTTTTTTAATTAAAGGAATGTGATGAAAATTTGCAACTGCACATCTATACGTGTTCAGCTTGCGCAAATATTTCACTTTTCCAAAGTTCTGCAAATATGAAAAATATCATCTGTATGGCAAGAGCATGATGCACCTTTACGCAAAGCATTGGGTAATAATCTAGTTAAAATAAATTCCTTGTCAAGGTTACTAAGTCCGGAAAGAGAGTGGATTCGCCATTGGCAAGCATTATTGTTGTTGCTGTTTGCGTGACCATCATTCTGCCATTACAAAGCTGGCCTAGACTTTCAAAGAAATTCTTCACAAACCCGCTTACCAAGTGGAGAATTTTTGCTTTAGGATTCTTTTCATGTTGAGAAGTTCTCAGTGTGCCGGAGAAAACGCTGAATTCCTTAGCATTTATTGGGTTTAGTGAGCGTCGTTTTTCACCTCTCTCAGTCTTTGAGGGATCTTTTTTAATATATTAGCCGTCCTTATCTTTTCATTCTATGTCGTTTTCATCACGTCCATGTTTTTAGTGTTGGTTTGGAACATAATGGTCACTACTATCACCCTTGTTTTCCAGAACCACGAATATTGCCTTTGAAGGTGTGGTCATTATTGATTAGGTAACGGTTTAGGTTAATTACCTTTGCAGTCAGAATGCAGCGCCTGTGTTGTTGTAATTACGAAACGAACAACTCTTCTCGGTGCATGGACGATATGACGTAGTAAATGGAAACTACTTTTTTTTTTCTCTCTCTCTCTCTTATATACCCCCGTTCCATACACCACTTTTAATGATGTTATAAGTATAGAGCATCTCACAGTCAGATCATTCGTATATGCAGAGATGGAAAACCTTGGGGGTATGTTTGGGATTATAATTTTTGAATTGTAAAATTGCATGGGATTGACTAGATGTCTTATAAGCCTCGTACATAAAAAAGATAGCTAAAACTCTTGGTACTGTACATAAGAAATGAATAGATAAAATAACTAAAAACCAAAAGAAAGCAAATGACAGAGGAAAGTTTTCGTTCAGTATAGAATACTGTAATAATATATTGGCATGAAAAGTTGACCCTGCCAGTTCCATTAGGTGCTTTGCCCAAGCATTACGAAAATTGTAAATGGATATGCACAGTTTGTGGATAAAATCTGCTTTTCATGGGGGGCATTTCATTTGGGTGAATGCGCCTTTCATTTGGGCGAAAAAAATATTATCATTTAGGCGGTTGCTTTATTTTCATTTGAGCGCCAAATTATGTTTTATTCCGACACTCATTATTTCATTTGGGCAAAAGTCATGTCGATCCCGACGTAGACCTCCAGTGGCTTTCAGACTTTTTTTTTTTAAATATCACTTATATAACTGTATACCTGAAATTATGTTCTTCATCGTAAGATACATGAAATCCCAAGTAACGTTACACTAACTAAACATAGGAATTAAGTAATACCTTCAGTAAAGCTTTTAATACCATATTTATTTATTTAAAAAGTGTTAATATATTTACAAACAAGAACAAAATATTATCATATTTATTCATTTAAAAAGTGTTAATATATTTATAAACATAAGAACAAAATATAATATTTTACATGTCTGTTACAGCTGCAAATTTGCAGCCTATGGTGCGAATGAATTGAGAACCTGATATCTTTTTAGTCTGATACTTGTTGAAGTTCTCCTTTAAGTATGTATTCTTTTCTTTATCTTTCTTTCGCACTGAGGCTGTTTCATTAGGGCCTCTGATCTTGATCTTTGTGTCTTCTTTATCACATCGACGAATACTGAGTTATTAGCCAACCGATAACGGAATCATCACCACGTGAAAACATGTCCTAAAATACTTATGCCTCTTTTTCCTTTCTCTGATTCTCCAAAATGATTGGTGCCAATTTGCAGGATTTTTATATTTCGTCGCCCAAATGGTATATTGACTAACCCCCAAATCCGCCCAAATGAAATACGCCCTTTTCATGGTCCAGGTGGTGACCATCTCAGTTAGGTGATTGGCGAGGTCTAAGGGCAAAGTGCGTAGTCCCACAGAATAACCTTGGAGACGTCACTACACGGCCCAAAGCCACTGCAGTCCTTCTAGGTCGCTTTTCTCTACCAGTGGCTGAGAGAACAGCAAGGGAAGTACATGTCTGTAATGAAGCTGTAGCCAACATGGACCTACACGATCATCCATCTTGCCTGGCCGGCGGAGCTTATACCCTGCGGGTATCCACTCCTCACGCTTGCATAAGAAACACAACCGACAGAATACATTCTTTTCAGTATATACTATCGTCCATAATCATGTCACGTCAAATGTATCATTCTTGCTGGAAGCAATACAATGTCAGTTTTCCAGCTATATGTATCAGAACTCTGCCGTAACTTGTATGTAGAATTATGTACTATTTTCCATTCTCAAAAAAACACAGTTGAATGTGTGTTAATCACTATTTTGTTCGCGTAGTGTCAGGCACTACGTTTCCGCTTGCAAAAGCTCTTGACCTGTCTGTTTGTTGTCTTGAATAACTTACGGGGTGCTCTATTTATATCTAATTTATATATATATATATATATATATATATACACACACACACACACACACACACACAAAAGCAACAATTTGAATACACTAGTAAGTTTGTAGACGCAACCTCGACTCACCCCTTCACTATAAAGCAATAAATGAGACAGAAAGAAGAAAGTTTGAAAAGTCTCTGGGAAGGAAAGTTAAGAGGCCATTGTGGCGGTTGTACTTACATGACACTGAATGTTTGTGAAGTGATACTTACAATTGCTCGGCCTCTGTCTATTAAGGACACGTTATCTGTGTCTTTCCATCATTTGATTGGTGATATAATTAATGGTAGAAAATAGACAGTGGTTTTTAGGGCTTGGGATTTTTCTTATTGTTTAAAATGGAAATTTTGACATACGCTTTTCTTCGTGTTTTCTTAATCTATAAGGTATGTATACTTACGTTGGCATTGGTAAGTATGAGCTGCCTTTTCTTTATTAATGCAGGAGTGGTTGACGGCTGTATAAGCTACTTGTTCTGTCTTGATATCACTTAGCTGCTTGTGACAACAACGTTATCATCATCCCCAGTTGATAACCACATTGTTCACAGCTAGTGTGCCACCGTTATAATTCAGGCAGTTTTTGTTCGCCATTCGAATCCCAATTGACGTTGCTCAATGCCGTTTCCAGAGCGTTATGGCTGCTTATCGCAATACTTTCATGTGCTTCCTGTCTGGTAGAGTAAATATGATGTTGTTTCACAAATGCAACAAAGTAAAAACCACAGTAAGTTTGTATGTGTCATTTATTTATTAATTGTATGATTTTTTATTTTATACCTACGGATGCAATCAAAAGATTCAGTAGATTATACCGTGATTTTGCTAGATTTATTTAATAGCTTATAAGCACGTCATTAAAATATACCTATAAAAGGAATACATGAATATACAGTTTAATTAAGTTTTGTTAGTATTTTTAAATGTTGGTTCACATTCATAATAATTTACGCATATATATCTCTCATCTGTTACAGTAATTGCTCTGATACGAAGCATGACCTACTCTCTCTCTCTCTCTCTCTCTCTCTCTCTCTCTCTCTCTCTCTCTCTCTTCTCTCAAATTGCGAGTCAGTTTACATGGCCATTACCCCCAAAGAACCGAATTTATGCTTGGACTCAACACCGTAACAAACGGCCATTATCGCGCTTTGCAGATTCTTTTCACGTTTTTTTTTTTTTTTTATTGTGCATGTTTGTGTGTGGGTGTGTGTGTGTGTGTATGAGAGAGAGTACGACATCTTAATTTTTTCCCTTTTTTCCTAGAAAGATAACCTCCTTTTTCATAGAGATTTACAGCTATTTGCATAAATGCCTCGAGAAAGTTAATTACGGCCGTTTACGACATCATGTGCGACAGCCGAACGTACTGCCAGATTTTCCAGCAAAGTTTTCAGTGGTATTTTTTACACGCTCTTTGAAGCCTTTGTTAATTTCAACATTCTTTTAATCTAAAGGTTTGCAGGTTTGCATTCGTAAAGATTTTATTGTTATGTGGTTTAGGTGCAATTTCTGTAAATTATAACTTACTTTCTTTTTTATTCCTACATATTGTGCTTATTGCTTTAGTGTTTATTTTTCTTTTCAGTTTTTATGGATTTATTTTATGCGGGAATTATTATACTTGGAATAAAAAATTATATAATTTCACACGCATTTATAAACGCTCTCCCACATTTGAAATGAAACAGTATGTTTAAGGTGGTTTTTATTAAAACAAAAACAACAGTAATTGCAAGAGTGAACATTTTTTTATTCATAACATTCTGAAAGAGATAATGAATCCACTTTTCTCGTTTTGAAGGTCGGTTATTATCGACTTTGCGTATTCTTGCAATAACGATGGAAGTGGCTAGTCCTTACATCCGAATCACTGTCGCAAATCATAGTGAGACCTAGTCCATCCTTGCCTTAAGGATAAGAGAACGTTTAAGTGGTCGTGGGTGGAGCTTGGATGTATTTATAGGTTCTAGAAAGCAATAGAAATGGTAGCTTTATTGTTTTCTTTCAAGCCAAGTCCCTTTTTTCCCCTTCGTCTTATCATCTTTTTCCTCGGTAGCAAGTTCTCTTTTGCGACGAGGAAGTTGCTCCTGCAATCCAAAGACTTGATGCGTCACCCTGCTGCGCTGTTCATTCAGATCCTTAAAACACTAGTTTTGTTATGTTGGTTTTCATATTACTTGCGTAATTTTTTTTTTGTTATAATATGCCACTAAATTTTCATTTAAATTTTCATTTTAGACTCACTCTCTCTCTCTCTCTCTCTCTCTCTCTCTCTCTATCTCTCTCTCTCTCTCTCTCTCTCTCTCTCTCTCTCTCTCGGCTTATGGGCTGAACTGGGATTTTGCTCTGAAGTTAAATGTTACAACATGATTTTTTGCCAGATTTTTTCTTACAGAGGAGCTTTGAGTTTTGTGTAGTTCTCTAAATGAATGAAAAGTAATTCAGTCTCTTGAGAAGAAAATTCTACGTGAAAACAGCTTATCTTGCAAAAGGGGAGTTTTCTTTCCTTTAAGACTTCTATTGGCAAGTCGCCCCTGTAACATTTCTTTTTGGAAATGTTTCCAGTATTTGTTCTCTGTCTTGCTTTTCTCAATTATAAATGGAGTTTGAGACTCCATCTCGTCTTTGCGTTGAGTCAGTTTAGAAGTCGTTCAGTATGTAGAGGGATTAAATTAAAACTCATGTTCTGCTGATTTTTAGTTTTTTCTGTAAAGGAAAACTATTGTGCCGGCTTTGTCCGTCTGTCCGCACTTTGTCTGTCCGCACTTGTTCTATTTCTTCTCAGTTCTTAAAAACTACGAGGCTTAGAGGGCTGCAAATTGGATATGCTGGATCATCCACCCTCCAGTCATCAAACATACCAATTGCAGTCCTCGAGACTCTAATTTTTATTTCTTTTAAAGTTAAAGGTAGCCATAATCATTGCGTCAGGCAAAATCGATATGATAGGACATGCCACCACCGCCCGTGGTAAAGTTTCATGGGCGCGGCTCCATCAGCGATTATACCGAGACCGAAAGATACATCTGTTTTCCGTGGTCTTGATTATACGCTGTACAGAAAAATCGATATACTGTAGGTGTATGCGTGTTTGTAAATAATATGCACTATTGTGTATATGATTCATTGAAGAAAAAGATTCTTTTTTCCCCCTTTCGTTGCACATTCAAAACAAGTTCTGGTTCCTGTCAGAAAGTCTTTGCTTCCAATCTTTCTTTCATGTCACCCAGCCCAGTAAATGGATGTTTCGAAAATAAATATGAGATTACGGCGCTCGAGTCTAATAAGGTGAGAGAATGAAAAAATATTTTATTTTATTTGTTTATATATTTCCTTGATTAAATTATTGAAGTTATAGAACGTTTCTTTGTGCGAAAATGGCTCAGAGAAATACTATTTGTTTTTAAATATCATTTAGGCATGAGGCACAAGGTTCAAGCTGCACTGGTGAAATTTCGCTTTATTATAGAAAATGAAGTGAATATATTCTGGCGTTTATCTATCCAACAAGTTGTGTATGAGGATCTGGAAATTCCCCGAATTAAAAAAAAGAAGCATCTCATAGTATTAAAAGCAAATAATACCAACCAGATTGCGTGAACACATCATCATCAACCATTTCCTTTGATATTTACATATTTCACTCTCTATCTCCCTCTCTTCTCTCTCTCCCTCTCTCTCTCTCTCTCTCTCTCTTTATATATATATATATATATATATATATATATATATATATATATATATACATATATATATATATATATATATATATATATATATATACACTCTATATATATATATATATATATATATAAATTAGATATAAATTTATATAGCCAGTTAAATGGAAACAAGTAAGAAAAGTTGTATTTTTAAAGTATCTTTCACTTTCAAGTTCCTGGAAATTAATGTTGATTGCTATCTGCATTATTTGGCCAGGTGATGCGAAAGAGGACTGCCTTAGAAAAACGAAGGAACTCTGGCTAAGGGAAAAAGAATAATGCTGATAGGGCAAACCTTTTTAATGCATGATTATTTCCTAACACAGGAAAATGCAAACATCGACTAATTATATAGGTGCTTAGGTGAAACACAGGTAATAAATATTTTACCATGGTACTTTCTTTTAACTGTTCATCACATTCAGCTTTAAACACGTTTTTAGCCTTGTTGTTTATGAAGGCTTTAGATAACTAGATATTTCAGGCCAAGAAGTTCAACCCTTTTCCGTCACAGGAATACATCATCTCAAATAGCGCAGTCCTTGTTCAGTAGGAGAGAAACCATAACTTCCCAGAAAAAAAAATTTAAAACTAGGTAGTCCCTTTTTGTGATATAGTGCTCAACATAAGATGGTTATAAAAAAAATCATTATTCTCGTCAGCCCCAGACAGGATTCACACCTTTATATTTTGTTACTCGTTACAATGGATGATAATACAGCAACGGAAGACCGTTTACTTGGCAAGTGTTCCTAGCGCAGTGGTTTGGATTTTAAAATATCTCTCTCTCTCTCTCTCTCTCTCTCTCTCTCTGTGCAGTGTTATTACCTTTTCATGAAGAAAATGGTTAAACTAAATAAAATGGGAAAGAAACATTTATTTTGTAGATTCTTCTAAACAATGTCTTGAAGACACAAACCATATTTGATTTTAATGTTCTTTGGGCAATGTTTTAAAGACACCGAAACCAACAGGACATCTTTTCCATCTCCTGGCCACATTTGCCATATAGGAAAGGATCTTGAAACACGAGGCCCACCTGTTAGATTTCTTAGGAAGTAAATCACGCAGGAGTATTTTACCGTATATGCTTATGGATGCTGACAGGTTTGCATTATTATCTAGGACATATTATGTACCACATACATACACACTGAATTAGTTAGTGCTAAAATTTTGTTGTTCTGCCTTTGTAAGAATATTACGTTCCACAGCATTAAAATACTCGACATTGTCTGTCTGTTTGCCTGGCAGAAGGCTGTTAAGAAAAACTCTGTAGTCTTTCGTGCTCACTGTTGGTTAACACCTCCCTTTGTTTCAATAAATCTTGAATGCTATCTGTTACCATCATCTTGTGACCTGGACACTTCAAAGCAGTTTATCGGTGGTCCGACTTACCTGGAATGTTTTACACATTGAACCGAGGCTTATCATACCATGTTATCTTTCCGTTGAGGAAGGTATGAAGCAAAGCCACTAAAAAGAATCAATAAAATGTTTGCAAATCTTTTACCTCAGTTTTCTTGGCAACGAGTTTTAAAGCTTTCAGACTTTGTGGTACAAGAAGGAGAGAGATGTTTGCGATAGTTATCAAAGTATATATTTAAATCAATGATTTAAAATTAACCATCTTATCAGAATCTATCAGTATTATGTACGGACTTAAATAATAAATGTTACTAAAATTACATCTGATGCCTGTATGCAGATAGACATTAAAATTCCCGGACACGTGGAAAGGTGCAAAATTGCCTTTTATTCCACTGGGACAGTTATTGAAACTGAATATCTCGCGCAAATATCCCGCCACTTCTATGAATTTCTGCTTTGCAATGAAGTTCTTGATTGAAAAAGGATGGAAGAAACCCTTCAGAGTTTAGCTGCATATTCCGTTGCTCTTTTGATCCATTGCCGGTCGTTTTCTCTTGCCTACGGGGACAGGAGTTAATGGTCGCTTCTACTATAGTTCAGCCAGCTTGTCTCTTGTAGCCTGTATTACTAAATAAGGAGACATTTCACGTCTCTCTCTCTCTCTCTCTCTCTCTCTCTCTCTCTCTCCTCTGCTCTTCTTCTCTCTCTCTGTGTGTGTGTGTGAGGTAGATTGAACACTAATTTGGAAACTCGAATGTTATGGGTTCTCAGTTTATATGCAACTCATTTTAAAATGTAAGTGCTATTCTTGACTGCAAGTTCCCAATTGAAGAGCATATCCGATCTGTTTCTTTAGTTAAGCAAAAAATGTGTACATTAAGGACGTCTTTCAAGGTTTCTGAATATCAGTCTATCCTAAAGAAATGTTTTTATTCTTTATGATGCTCTGAATACTGTTTTATATATTTGATAGTCTCTGTTGCTTTGCAAATATAGAAAATTAGTGACCTCATACATTCCAGGTGTCATGGTCAAAGGTCGAGATTACCACCTGATGAAGGTCTATTCCCCTGATGCCTGCATGGACGCGAAAGTCTCCCTTGACGAGTGTGACTGGACATGTCAGCGCGATGGGGGCCACGCATCACGACGGACCTAGCGAGTGTCAGATGTCATCACGCCAGGCCCAGGCATTCAGAATCAACTCAGCGTCCAACGTGAGTTACACACACACACACACACACACACACACATACACACGAAGAGAGAGAGAGAGAGAGAGAGAGAGAGAGAGAGAGAGAGAGAGAGAGAGAGAGAGAGATATTATTTAAAATCTTCCACGTTCGTAGAAAAAAATAGTGCCCTAGAACCCATGAATAGTAAAATCAAAATTATCACTATCTTGCTTTGTTGTTGGTGACATCATTTCATCGAGGTGAAGCCAGTTAATGGCATTCTCTGGTCTGTCTAGAAATCTCTCTCCGAATATTAAATTCTGTCCAAAATGTACAGTGATGAATGGCAAATCCCTTGGTAATCTTCTCAGAGATTGGCTGCCGTTCAAATATTGAGCACAGGTGACATTCCATGCAGGGTTCACTGACGAATAAACTCGATTTAACATAGATCACGGGCACAGACAGGCCTCCACGCATACACATCATGCGTTACGCGCACACGTACACAAATACATACATCAGTGCGCGCGCACACACACACACAAACATGCACATTTGCCTAGGCTATTGATTTAAAAAAAAAAAAAACAGAAGGAATGATAAAATAAGTCTTAGGGTTTGGAATGTGTGTAGATTTGGTACAGAAGAAATACAAGTATTCTAGGGTAGGTATTTGTGACGAATGTTATGGATGGTAGGAGGATGCCAGAACTGAGAAGCATGAGCGTTAGAGGGAGCCCTGTTAAATAACAGGTAAAATGGATGCAAGTGACGCATGATTTGTGCAAGGTCGACGCGCTGCACGTAAGCCTTCAACGGAGGTATAGGACGAATGAGGCTACTAATATAGAAAAGTTTTCAGCACAAGTGGTCTATCCTTGATTCAGCGGTTCAAGGATGGAAGTAGCAGTGAGATTTTTTTTATTCTCTAGCACCATATCTCATTAGGGTGAACGGCTAAATGGTTAAAAGGAGTATTTATTTACTGCCAGAAAGCTGGGTTTGTGTTTATTCATGTGATCCGAAATTTTTGTTTATTTAATATTCATGTATTTACGTTCCCCTAAAATTAAGAGACCTCAAAAATGCTGATGTATTCCTTTTGTAAAGCCGGATAGGGAGACTGGAAAGTCTGGTGAAGGGAAACTGCATGCATATTACTAGGACAATCGCCATTCGGAGTTTTAGAAATGTCACATATTATTTCAGTGTTCATTCTCGTTCTCTTGCTTTCCTGTACCTGCACCTTCAGCCTCATGGAAATCTTCGTCGCTTGACCTGGGTGGAATAATTGTGTCAAACTTGCTCCTCCACTTTTGTTCCTCTCCTTCACCCTCACATGTCCCGGATTTATGTCTTCCTGTTTCGTTTCTATCAATATTATTTCCTTCCATCTCTTTCTTTTTTCTTCGCATCCCATTTGCTTCCCAAACTACTGGATTATCATAAATGAACTATATTTTTTATTCGTCACATCATCGTCACCTGTCGCCATTATTACCTTTTCCCTTTTCCTTCGTTTATGTTACTCATGTAAAACTAGTGCGTATTATGGATATTTTTAAGGTGATGACAGAAGACATGGTGAACCTATACTAAATTAGTAGAAGACCTGCTTCTAGATTTCTGCATAAAAGCGAGAAGTGTCTACGCTTCTGGGACACAGCAAAAGGTGTCCTCAGAATTCAGAATAGCATTTAATTTTATTAATAAGTTTTCAAGAATCGTGCATAGCAAGATGCTGACCGACCATTTATTATTACGTACATTTTATGCATGTACACAATTCATGCATTTGTCTTACATATATACAAGTTCATGCGTGATAGTCTCTCAATAAACACATGATATTTCCATATGCTGCCCCCACGCCAGGCTTGGGTTTAGTATCTTTGATTTCTCATGTGGAAATAAAGTGTTACTCTCTGTATTGGTGCATAAATTTCCAGTCTACCTTCACCCTACTCCAGCAAATATTTAAACAGCATAGGATCGCACACAGCTCTCCACCACAAAGAATCTGCAGTCTCTGTGGAAAGTGTTAAACTGATATTAAATTAAATTTATCCCAATATAAGTTAAATGTTTCCCAAGTCCAATAGCTTGGCGTTGGCTTTCGTAATCTTTTATCCAAAATTGCATGATTCAAGATTTAATTCATTAACAGTGCCTCTGAAAGAAAAAAAAAATACTTTTGGATATATGCATCTTTCATATATAGTTGCTAATTTCAGTATTCAGGAAATGTCTGTTGATGGAGTGAAACTTCAAATACAACTCTGACATTATATGTATTTATACAACGCAAAAACTTATAATAATATTTGTCCAAAGAGTTTTCATTTTGTATGATGCTTTCTTAGGTGCATGAATGAAATATCGTACTTTTTTAGTATATAGCTGCAAAGACTTAGAAAACCTACACAGTTACTTTATTTGAGACTTGAGGGGGACATTTTAGATAATAAAATAGAGCCTGCTCTAGCCAAGTGGCCCAGAGCATAAACAGCCATATCTTGAAAGAGAGGTTTCATAATCTGGAGAACACAGAATTTAAGAATTAAGAAGAGAATTACAGGCTGGAAAAAACCTAAAGAAAGGCGTGTATTCAACTTTCATTAAAATATCTCGATATGTTGTTGTCGTTGATGAAGCTGGGCTTGCCAGTGCCAGCTGTTGCTCTGGAAGCAGCCTGTAGATTATATCATATCTGTAATTGCATGGAACTGGTGACTTCTAAATGTTGAATGGCATGTAACATTTTATTGCCCAGAATATAAGATAGATGAATTTGTATGATCACTTCATCAGAAAAATTAAACTTATGCATGTATAGCAGACACGCCTGATATATGCTTACTTATGAAACAGATGATGGAAAATGATCATAGTGCATTTTTGGTTGTAAGTTGTCCACAGAATAAGGCCTTAGAGAATGTGAGATTCTCTCTACTCAAGCTGTAATATAAGGTTTTTATGGTCATATATTTACATGCCATTATTGAGTCCTAGTTCCAGCCATCTGTCCATTGTTTTCAATTATACTTCTGTTTATTACTACAGTACCATAACAATGGTGGTGACATGATGAGAATTTGAAATTTTTCAAAAGCGGTCTCTGCTTTACTCCGCAAGGTGGATTTTCAATGACGCAATAACAGCCATGGTGACTGTCATTTGCGTATTGTCATAGCCGAGACTCTCGTAAATCACTACAACCTTGTCATTTTTTATTATTAAAGCTTAAGAGAGGATTTGAGATTTTGAAATATCTTGTTATAAGGCATGAAACATTTGTAAAGAAGTATAGTTTAAGGAACGTTCTACTTAAGTATTTGTGTGGAATCATGCGATGCATTTACGCCATTAATAAATATGAGAGTCAATAATTTATTCAACACTTAATGGTGAATGAAACACCTGTTAGGAGAGGCGAATATCTGCAAAACCAATCTGGTTGCTTTAATCTTTGATGAGAGCGCAGCAAATAAGTCTTTGGAATAACAAATTTTTATATGGGGAAACAGGAGTTGAACAACGCCTAAGAGAAATGAGGTTAGAGGACTAGATAAACCAAACCATATGCCAGGCTATGGCCTAAATAGAATCGTGGGAGGGACGACCTTAACTGGACTCAAGGAACCATATGGCCTCCAAATGTCTCCTTGGAAGCTGCAATTTTCTAGAGAATAGGACAGGCCACGAGAATTTAGGGATAAATGGATGAGTGGAAATGACAATGAAAGCAACAAAATGAAGGAAGTGATAACATTTATGTGTCCAGCAACGAGTAATTATGAAAGGTATTTGTATATTTTATTAATTAGTAAGTTTAAACCAATAAACCATACATGATGCGTTGTGATTTATTGCATTATTTACTTAACCATGGAAAGTAAAATACAAGCCATAAAATACCGTCATTGAAGGATATCTTCAGAAATAATTTTAAAGTTAAGAGTGTCAGTGATCAAGGTGCCGCTTACAACGTGTAACGTGTGTACGAGCTTGCGTGTTTCTTCTTTTTAAATATTTGTTTCTTGCATTATTTCAAAGTTACCCAATCTTTAAGTAAGGCTTCATGCATGGAAAGTTGGATGCTATTGCTGTAGAAATAGTCATGGAAGCACAGAAACTTTATTCATGGTGACTCATGCCTCTTATAGTTATTTTTGTTCTCTTTGCGGTCAGTAGCCCAAGCTCTAAAGATAGAACCTGACTGCAACCTATAGCATTTCCACTTTCGAACAGCCAGTTGACACTTCAGTATTGCAGTGCTGGTGTGGAAACAAAAAGAAAATACACCAAAACTGCACTAAGCGCAGAAGATAAAAACAGTGAAAACTGCTATCCCTTAAAGCATATCCAGTCCGTCTATGTTTGTTAATATTTAAAATTTTATTTACTCTCTACATTGCTCAGAACTTCCCTTTTTGAAAGATCCTTTTCTGGTAAAACCATCATCGCATTGTGTGTGAATAGTGTGCAAATAATAAGATAAACATTTGAATTTAAATCTTAGTTTTCCTGGTTATTTTACATTTATTATTATTCGTGTTAATTACAAAATGGCAAACATGCAGGGTCTTAATAACCATTAATCTCAAAAATATGACTAATGAAGCAGCATGCTTATTCATGCTCTTTTAAGAGTTCGAGACATATGTCATTGAGAGTTGGAGTTATTAAGAGGCAAACATATTGAACGCTATCAAAAGGACTAGTAAACCGAAATATGAATTTCCGATATGGGGCGGGAAATCATAAACATTAATGATATAAGCTCTCACAAATTTCCCCTCAGAATGAATATAACACTGGAAGGTCATGGATGATGATCATCAAAATAAGATATTTAACATTTCATAAGTGAGTCGAATTGGTGGAGTAAATATTGGCTGCACATGAAATGATTTATAGTTTAGGCATACATGCTAATTGGGGTAATGGGTCATTCAAGATTGAAAGCAGAAATTGACAGTGGAAAAGTTTGAAAGGTGTAAATAGGGCAAACCTCTACTTGGTTACACTGTGAATCAATTGTTAGAGAGGTGGACAGTGAAGATGGAAGAAAGAAAATATCAACGGAGGTACAGTAAAAGGAATGAAAGAGGTTGCTGCTAGGGGCGAAGGACGCTGAAGGGCCGAAGGGACGCTGAAAAAGAACCTTAAGTACGCCTACATTGCACCGCATGAGGTTCACTGACAGCGCTACTCCTACGAGGTGCACATGAAATGTACAACCGCAGCATCTGCAAAACGGACAGTGCAAGGCCGAGTATTATGTACGTTGTATCAGTATATAATTAAATGTAACACGCTGCAATAATCCAGCAATGAGAGGGTTATGTCAATTTAAAACTAATTTTTATCAAGATTAGTAACTAGCCTAAAATTTCTTACAAGTGGAGTTTACTGCCTATACACAAAACTAAAGTTCTACTTATATATATATTAAACTAGTCTCGTTTGAAATCACTAATTGGCTACTATTAGGCAAAAGAAATGAAATATTCAGCATAACGATATTACAATGATAAAAGCCATTAGCAAATCAGTTTTCCCAAAAAATTCCCTATATCGTTTTCTTTACATGCTTTCTATGAATTACTGAAACTGCCTGTATTTTCCACACGCTTTAGGGCACACAACAAGGCAGTGTTGACTCAGTCTTACCTATCCAGTGTTGTGTAACGCGATGGCATTCATTTGAGAGGTCTAATAATACAGACGGCAATGTTATATATAGACCAGCAATAGAGCATAAACTCTGGCGAGACAGCAATAAAGGAAAACTTGAATCATAAAGCACAAAGAGGGGAATGACAGGTCCACGTTGACAAAACTAAGCTGTCACACATCTGTCGTCGCGAACAAATCAAACCAGTTGGTAAGTATCGAGGTTTATTTATCAAACGTAATGCACGTGAAATGGCATTTACTTTTGGTTGTTGTTTTATTATTTTTTTAATATCTCGTGCACTCAATTAAGTGGAAAGTTTTGGGGCCCTATGCCCAGGCTACTGATACAACTGCTAAGTTACCGTTAGTCTGAGCATTTTACTTGAATTGTTATTATTAATAATGGTGATGGCCAAAGCTCTTCTGACCACAGAATTCTTGTGTTGCTATTGGTTCCGTGAAATTTCAAATGAGGACCACAGCATTGCATGTGTTGCCCCAGTAGCATACTGTCTTATTTGACTGATTACAAGCACTTTACATGTGAAGATACAGCAATTGGGGAAATACATATAGGTAGCCCAGTGGTTTGTTGGCCTGTTTTTGCCGAAATACAAACACGTTAAAGTAGCTTATCAATAGTCACTTCAAGCATTCTATAAGTGCTGTTAAAAGAATGATTCTAAGTCGATAATTGATTATGAGACCTAACCTTGAGGATATTTAGTCGTAGTGTGGGCCGCTTCCCAAATTGCTGGGATTCTAACCTGACCAAGGAAGCCGTTACATAATCACATAAAATAATCTAAACAGGAAACGTGCGTGAGGCTACGCGTTGTCCCTTATTGGTTGGAACGTTAATTGATTTACTTCTCTCTCTCTCTCTCTCTCTCTCTCTCTCTCTCTCTCTCTCTCTGGAAGCAGAGAGAGGAGAGAGAGAACGCATTGTACGTATATTATATGCCAGTTGGACTATTTTCGTTATGCTTCGCTTTACTTGCTCACGTCCTCCAAACTGAACCAACCCCTCCTCCTTTATCGGTGTTCTCACTCTTCCCTGCTCACTCAGTCCTCTGGATGAACAAGAAATGCTGTTCTTATTTTTTCTCTTCCTAGAAGAAGATTGAAGTAGCTCATTCTCGGTAAGTTTGCACTGGGTTGATGAACAAATAACTTGCAACTACTAAGAAAAAATGGGATAGATCGAGCAATGGGAAAGGGTGGTGAGAGAGAGGGACTTCTCATGGTGGTGGCGATGGCGTGACGATGATGATGAAGAAAATGATTAAACTTTATAATTGGGACAACGACAGAGGGGCCTTGCTTTATACTTATGGTTAAGACCATGTCCTCATAAAGACAGATAAAACTTTTGCCCTTTTTTCCCGATGCAGTGTAGAGGTTTTGAGTTTGCAGTAAGTTAAAAGGACTGAGTCTGAATTTTTTTATATTTAATTAATTGGCCTCTCTCAACTTACTTGACTCGGTTGATTAGTCTTAACTGCTTGAGATGTACACTCATTTATATATGCATACGTACACATATAACACACATAAATACATATTATTAGAAAGAACATATATATTACATTATTATCACATATTACACACATATATATATATATATATGTGTGTGTGTGTGTGTGTGTGTGTGTGTATAATGAAAATAATCAAAGTTGCATCAGTTATTGCTACATATCACTGCATGTTATTAACAGGATTTTCTAGTGTAAGAGCTGTTTCTTTTTAATGCTACCAACTGTATTCATTTCCATACCAGAAAAGTAGCTACAAAGATAACGTATGTATAAGATATGAGGCTTAAATTTATCTTTTTCTTTCACAGCAACTGAACTGCAAGGAGCATACTGAATTAATGTCTGCAATATGATGCTAACGGGATAAATATCACTGATTTAAAAGTGTCATTATCCAGGATAAGGTCCTTTTGTCGATTCAACGAATGGCCTTTCATATATTTGGGGCTCTGTTGGGACCCTTTGTAATTCATAGTCAGATCTTGCCGTTGCCGTCTTATTTGGCTGTACGTGTCTTGGAATTTATGAAAACACTCAGCGCCAAAGCATTTACATTCATGCTCTCTCCGGAAGCAACAATTGCAAAGTTCCTGTTACGCTGTGACGATGTTACTGCGTAAATCGTCCTTTGCTTTCTTGCTTTGAATTCACCCGTCAGTACTGCCTCTTATTCTGGCTGCCGTTTTTCTTAGCATTTTCATAATACTTTAGCTATATTTAGCTGCTTCTTCATCTTTCTCCTAATCGGATGTCTATTTTATCTGGTAATTTGTTTCTGTTACATTTGTTGTTGCCTCATTATGTATTATTAACGTACAGGGTTGATAATGATATATATATATATATATATATATATATATATATATATATATATATATATATATATATATATTATATATATATATATATATATATATATATATATATATATATATATATATATATATATATATATATATATATATATATATTCCTTTCTGTTCTTTACTTAAGCTTTGTCTTGTTGGGTGTGGTTGGCTCGACATGATACCTACAAACTTTCATGAAATATTTTGGATGAAAGATTTGCTATCTCTATGCATCCCCATCTTAATGCTCCTGGTTATAAGAATCTGTCTGACTGTGGTAAACGACTGATGAATTTTGTATGAACTAGCGACAGTCTGGTATACGAAAGAGAAAACTATCTAAGACAACCTACAGTTGAAGGAGAATGTAACAAAGTATTAGAACGCTATTAATTGGAAACCAGTGATGCACATGATATTATGCAAATGTTATATAACAAATTGCTTCCTATGAATGGCATGGTAGCCTTACAATTCATAATTTCCCCATTAAAAAAAAAAAAAAAAATTACTCATGCCTCTATCCCCTTCTTATACTCCATAAATTCACACGGAGAAAGAGTGGAGTGAGTTTGGCGATGCTTGAGGTTTTGTTGTGATAATCCTCGAGTTTCAAGAACATAACATTTTGAATCTGTCCTCATTAGCAGAAATTATGTAACCCTGATCTGCATTTTTAACGAAGCATTTTATCTGGAGCCCGTGACTAAGTGCCCCCATTGTCAGTTGGCAATCGGAAGCAAATTTGCTGTCCATAGTGCGCAATGGCGTCCATCGATGTTCCCAATCGCCACTTTCTTTTTGTGCATTCCCAGTTTTATATAAAACTCGCTTGATCGTTGCTCATGATTTTTCTGACTTTTTTCTATCGCACGACAATACTAGCATGCCATCATTGGTGATCTGTATTCAGAGCCTTTAATTAAAGTATGTGTCGCTGTTATTATTTGTTCTTCTACTGTTTGAAAGTATAAAGTTTGAAATACAGGAATGCTTAGAGGCATTACATGTTGTCGTAGATGTTTAGAACAGAGGCAAATGTCTCATACAAATAAGACTTAATATAGAAATTAGTAAGAATGAATGTGACAGGATGGGGTTGGGGAGAAATGTAAGGGAATGAGAATTTAATTGTAATAAAAGTCTGGGGAAGAGGGAAATCACAGGATGGAAATAACTTTAAATAAAAATGATTAAAGGTTGATGGACTACTATGAAGAGATGCTCAGCTTAAAATTCATTGTAGAAGGAAAATAAAACTTATCGGTAAAATATTTGAAAATAGTAATTTCAGAGTGTTTGAGGAATTTAGAAGGCTTTAGATTAGTCCAAGAATTGGAAGCGTGAATGCCTGCATATTTTTGAAAATAAATGGCGTTGCACTTAATTTTATGGATTGGAGAAAGTTTTAATATTTTTAATCATATATTTAAATGTATGGCGCTTTATTTTTGTTGTTTTACTGGGTAGGCAGGAGGAAGAATCATGGACGATCTACCTTCATTAATAACTGATGCGTGGTTGGATGAACTTGAAGGGTGGAAGAGTAAATGGCTTATTAGAAAATGGTTTTAAAAGGTTGATTGAACGCTTTTCTGATGGAAAATAATTTTTAAAAAAATGTAAGAGTTCTCAATGAGCCATATTCCACTTCTTTAGTAGGCAATGTTGGATTGACATCGACATCAAATACATTGTCAAATTTGCTTTCCTTGTGAAATTTGGTGTTACGTTTTTAGGTGGTTTATGTAACATGAATTGTTCATCTGCCTGTATAAGACTCCCCCCTTCTCTCTCTCTCTCTCTCTCTCTCTCTCTCTCTCTCTCTCTCTCTCTCTCTCTCTCTCTCTCTCTCAGTCCCGCTTGAAAAAGAAAAAATTTCTGATAATTTCTGATTTTTTTTGTATCTTATTCATCTACCATCACCTATCTCTCAACGTTTTTCTTGTTTCTTCGCTGGTGTCGATGTTTGGCTGGATTTCCTTTGAAACTTGGCAACCCTTCTCTTTAAACCTTTTTTTTTTTTTTGTCCCAGTCGTCAGGTGCAACCCACTCTGTAATCCAGTTTATAGTTCAAGAATGTGGGATGCTGATTGTCAATAAGTTGTTTTTTATTATTTTATTTCATCGTCTTTGTGATTATGGAAATTACTTCTTCCCTTGTGCACCGCAAAATTACGGAAACTAAGGAAGGGTCGAGCAGTCCACATCCTAAGGACATTTACGTACCATCCCGAAAGGCTTATAAGGTATCATCATTCTTCATACGTATGAAGGGGCTAGTGGTGAGGAGATTATTAAACGCACAAAAATGCATGGACATATTACGTTTATTACATCCTCATTTTGGGCACTTAGTTTTGCAGCATTTCATGAAACTAATCATTCTTTCTCGTGGGTGAACATTTGATAAAACCACTGACTGTTATGGGTTATATGTCACGATTTTATGTTGACAGAATCCGTTCCAGTTCTTAATAAAGCTTTTCTCTCAATGCAAGTTAGTCGGTCGCAGTATGTCTGGTCAAGTTAGACACAAACCTGTCATTGAGGGAGTGATATTTCAAATAACATGATTACATACTGAATTCGTTGTTATAATAACTGTCAAATATTTTAATAATAATATGAGAATAAAATATCCATGCGTAGAGTCATTTGTTTATTCGTTTTTTCTAGATTGAGAATGTTGCTTATAAGTTTGACCTCGAAAAGATAATTGATCTCGCTAAAGTGCACCAAAGTGAGTCATCAGGCTAATATAGTACCCAGATAAATGTTTCCAGTTACACACTTCGGCTTATAAAAAGATTGAATTCACGACTGATGTATTTTAAACCCGTTATTGCAACTCAAAATTATTGTGCTTATGCAACAAAATAGATTTTCCATTGATGTTGCTATTGTACTGTCAAATTATCCGGGAATATATATTAAATTATTCATTGTTATTATAATTATGCCTCGAATTTATACTTGTGCGTGATTATTGCTTTTGTCTTCACTTCTTGGTCATTGCCTCCCACATTGTTTTTAGTTTGACCTTTTTCATTATTTGGTAAGAATATTGTCACTAAGCAGGTTATTTCAAAAGATTTCTACGTGAAATTTTATCTCTGAACATAACTAGCATAAAGGAACGGGAACGAATCAGATCATTAAAACTTCGTGACTCCAAACAGTTTTACCACCAAACAAATTTTAATCTGTTTTTATTTCCCTTCACTCCTTCTCTCTCAGACGATTTCCTAGCAGTTCTAACTCATTTGTTCATTCACCTTTTCATTGTTGTCAGTTCTCGTTTCCTGCCGTTTTTAATTCACTGTTCCTCAGATATGTCGCTTTACAAGACAGACTTCATTTTTAGCATTATGATCGTATAACAACAACTCGTTAGCTGATATATTTTTGTGCCTTGCATGGGTGTCGTCGAATAGGGTAACGTTGCTAACTGGCCTTGTGACGCTCTACAACCTCAAAGCCTGTTGCTCAGTGATGATTTTGTTTCTGTATCATGTCTCTACAGTTTATCTGTTCTATAAAAAGAATGGAAAGAGATCAACATATCAGGTAACACGGTTTTTAAATGGAATTAGGGAAGCTGTCAGGGCGTTTTAAAAGGCCAAGTGAATGAGAACAGAACTGTTAAGGCTCTAACCTGTCCCCCTCCCTGAATCCATTGTTTTTCCGGGCTTTGGTTGGATGCTGATTTGAACGAAATCCTATTATCTTGAGACCTCCAGATAATTGAAGTTTGCAACCGTATTCGTCTTTTGCAATGACATGTTCCGTTGCGCGAGGGCATGGAAGAAACTTCATTTAATGAACATCAATGTAGGGTCATTTTCTCATTTTCATAGAAGCATGAAATCGAGAAGTGGTTCCTTTACATTTGGCGTCTCAGATTAATTCACACATAAAAAAAGATGTATTCAATCAATGTAGAATTTTCTGGAGATTACCATGTTTAAAACACTAATTATTCTCTTTATAACGGTTTTGATATCAAGTTAAGGTTTACAGTTATCGCTCTAAATTACAGTAGTCCCTCGATTGCTGAGATGTATTTAATTATGAATAGTCGCCTATCAATTTAGAGTTTTTCCTGTGTCTAGTATTTGACTTTGTATTTTTGTGACGGACAATATTAATTGGTTTCCATTTGAATGGAGTAGATTTCATTGATAAAAATATGAGTTATCTAACAGCACGAAACTGTTAATTATCCTTTAATTGAAAAATTCTCAGACCATAAACTCCACATTAGAATTTTTTTAATATATATCGGTTCATTTATATGAAATTAATGGGAAAGTCGCGTTAGTCCCGATCAAGGATTGTTTTTACTGCTATTTGAACCTAAAACTGAGAATGGCGCATAATTAAAAATTTTGTAATCATTCATTTAATACCACGAATTTAAAATTTATTTCATATATTTTAATTTTATAATGATTTTCAGTATTCAGAATTTGTGTGTAACTGTACCAAAGAGATTTCCATATAAATACAGTATATATATATATATATATATATATATGTGTGTGTGTGTGTGTGTGTGTGTGTGTGTTGTGTTTGTGTGTGCGTGTGCGTGAGTGTATGTGTGTGTATGTATACGTACGAACGGGGAAAATGACTTTACTCGATAAATAAATCTCACATAGTTTTAAAGCGCGATGGTGTTTGACACTCTTATGGAATGCATTATGTTTTATGTGTGTCATGAAATGTTTTCTGTGTATTCGAATCCAAGTAAACTCTCTAGTATGCGATGCACATAAATTTGGTCATTTGATGTTCATGATTACATATAACATAAAGACGTTTCAAAAATCAGATGAAAAGTAGGGTCACAGAACAATTAATTAATAACATATACTTTTTGTCGAAAACATTAAAAGGTAGGCATTTTACGTTATTGTAAATTGTCATTAAAAATAAGCTCAAGAATTTCTCTTTACTCTGATTATGTATTCTATCAATGATTTTCTTTTAGCAGAGCATTTTCTATCTGAGTGGCCATCTAATGTGTTCGAGCGCTGCCCATAATTTAAAATTTAAGAAATTTGAAGAGGATTTTCCAGAAAGAAAAATTTTTTTCGTTCTCATGTATTTCAGTGTATCTTTGTAATTAGTTGCTATCATTCAAAGGTTTTTAACTAGGTTTTTTGTCATTTTGGGGTTGGGAGGATGGGAAGAGAAACTTCTATACTGAATTGTTTGTTTTCCAGCTGGTATGGTGTAAATTTTCAATTTTGTATGAAATTTTGTAAAACTTTTTACAGCAAGAGTTGAAGTGAATTTATTATCAGGGGTAATATTAGTTCTTCACAGTGTTTAGTGGAACAGAGGTTCATAGAATTTGCTTCGATGAATGATCATTTTGCATTACTGATTTCTTTTGACCATTTAGGATGAATCTTTTCTGTGGGTCTTTGGTTTCTAATGAAAGTTATATTGTCAGTATGTTTGTCGATGATGTTACTGAAATTTTATATAAGGAACTATGTATATTTTTTTTACCCTATTAATAGTTATTGCAAGTGTCTTATTAATTTTCAATGCTTAAAAATTATAGAACTAAGTAAAGAGAGAATTCAGGAAAATTTATTTGAGGCAACCCCAGGGAAAATGATTTTTTCCTGGTCTGCCGTAACAGTCGTTAAAAGGAGGTTAGGGGACTGGAAAGTTTGTAAAAGATTTGGAAAGTTAGCAGTAAACTCTGGCCGAGCAATGATAAAGATTTTTGCAACCCCGTTCTGAGCAGTAACGACCGAGGGGTCAGTGCGAAATCTAGAGGAGCAGAAAAAAAACCAAGAAAAAGTAAGGTGGAAAAAGGCAAATAAAACTCGTTCTTTAATGAGTCATGCCATCTATGCAGTGATGCAATTTATTTCCTTTTTCTTATAATATATTGTACTGACACTTGACATAATTTTTCCCACAGCTATTTATATTTTAGATATCTTATTTTTCATTAGTTTTTATAGAACCTAGTCATAGATTAAAATCGTATCTATATACAGTATTTTATAATTGAAATGAAAGTGTTGACTTGGAAGCATGTAATGGCAAACAAGTAAAAAAATTCACACCGAAGTTTAGGCAATCGAGTTTTCTGTACAGCTGCTAAGCGTATATCAAGGCCACCGAAAGTAGATCTATCTTTCGGTGGTTCCCATAATGCTGTATGAGCCGCGACCCATGAAACTCTAACCACTGCCTTGGTGATGGCATCCTATATCGTTGCCAGAAGCACCATTATGGCTAACTTTAATCTTAAATAAAATAAAAACTACAGAGGCTAGAGGGCTGCAGTGTATGTTTGATGATTGGAGGGTTGATGATCAACATACTAATTTGCAGCCTTAGCCTCACAGTTATTAAGCTCTGAGGACATAAAAGTGCAGACAGAAAAAGTGCGGACGGACAGACAAAGCCACGGCACAATAGTTTTCTTTTATAGAAAACTAAAACGCTAATTATTAGTCATGTGATGTGCCTAATTGATCAGCCTTTATATTATCGTTAATCAAATTTATCGTTGCGTCTTTTATTCCTCTTTCCTTTGACATTCAGAATTTTTCCTCTTGTTATTTTAATAAGTTGATCTGGATACAGAAACAGCTGGTGCTGTAATTCAATTACCTTCCAGTCAAAATAATAATAAAAAACCTTAGCCATTTTTCCCGCTTTACAAAACTAAGAAAAAATGTTATTATTATTATTATTATTATTATTATTATTATTATTATTATTATTATATTATTATTATTATTATTATTATTATCTCTTCTGCGCACAGAATAGCTTGCTTCATAAAACTGGTGAAGACATAGACGGCGGCAGCTCTGTTTACGTTGACGGTTTTATATACCTTTTGTGTGAGTGGTAAATGTATGTGTACTGACAGGAATCTGTTGTACAAAGGAAGTTGCCATTTGTTGCTGAGAGCAAGTATAAAATTAGAAATTCGATGCCATTAAAGGGCCAGATAATATTTTTTACCAGGTTATTGCATTCTCTATGTCCATAATATCTACCTAAGGATAACGTAAATAAGTTAGGAGGTGTAACGTCATTGCTTTTATGCTAATTGATATGAGGTTGCTTCAAAACGTTCTTAAAAAAATTTTATAATAATTATTAATATAATAATTATATAATATATTATATATATATATATATATATATATATTATATATATTATATATATATATATATATATATATATATATATATACTATATATATATATATATATATATATATATATATATATATATATAGAGAGAGAGAGAGAGAGAGAGAGAGAGAGAGAGGGAGAGATAGAGAGAGAAACTGGAACAAAACATGACAAAACATAAAGGATGAGAATGATCAGTTCTTATAAATACTATTCTCACGCTGTCTGTAAAGCACCTAGTAGTCTTCATTTTCATCTTTAATTAATGAAAGAATCCTTCATTATTAAGTATACTTTGAGCATTATCTTTCCATACAGCTATAAATCTTGAGCCTTGTGAACACATTTAATAAATTTTTTCAGGAATTATGAGTATTTGTGCCGTGCTAGGCATTTCATTGCCAAATTTAATCTTATTATCCTTTTATGCTCATTAAAGTTGCAGACATATGAGTTTGAATTTCTGTCTTTGTTAGATGCCATATATATATTTGAGAATTTGTTCTGAAGTTTGGGTGAAAGCAAAGCTATGCTGCCAGAACTCTGCCAACTGCAAAGCCAAGAAAGCGCTCAGCTAAACGAAGGAAATCACTCGCCTAATGAAAGCCAAGCCAAACCAAGCACTCTGCTGGCTAAGCCAAGCCAAACCAAGCACTCTGCTGGCTAAGCCAAGCCAAACCAAACAATCTGCTTGCCAAACCTGCCCAAACACTATTATTCAAGCCAAACCAAGCCTTCTGCTAACTAAGTCAAGCCTGTGCTAATCAATCCAAGTCAAGACAAACAATCTTCAAGTCAAGTTAAGTACTCTACTAGTCAAGCCAAGCCACACCGACCAATCAGCAAGCCATGCCAACCAGTCAGCAAGCCAAGCCAAGCCTTTGCCTACCAATCAGCAATCCAAGCTAAACTGCCAGCTAAAGCCAGGAGCGTAAAATTGGCCAAACTGCCAGCTAACCAAACCAAAGAAAGTACCCTGCTGGTTAAGCCAAACCAAGCACTCCATAGCCAGGCCAAGGTAAACACTGCTGGCCAAGCCAAGCCAAACCAAAAACAAGCCAACCACTCTGCTAGCCAGGCCCAGCCAAAAACACTGCTAGCCAAGCCAAGCCAAGCCATACTGAGCACTCTGCTAGCCAAGCCAAGTCAAGCCAATCACTCTGCTAGCAAAGCAAAACTAAGTACTCTGCTAACCAAGGCCAAGCCAAATCAAAGCCAAATGCTTTGAAAAGTCAAACCAAGCACACTATCAGCCAAGCCAGCTAAGCCAAACCATGCCAAACACTCTGCTAGGCAAGCCAAGACAAGCACTCTGCTAACTAAGCCAAACCAAGTCAAGCCAATCAAAGTCAAACATTCTGCAAACCAAGCCAACCACAATGTCAGCTAAGCCAAGCAAAGCCAAGTCACCAAACAAACTGTTTATCAAATAAGCCAAGCCAAGCACACTGTGAGTCAATCCAAACCAAGCCAAATCAAGCCAAATGCTCTGCAAGCCAGCCATGCACACTGTCAACCAAATCAAGCTAAGCCAAACCATGTCAAGCACGTTGTTAGGCTGGATATTCACGATCAGGTCTCCTGTCAGTTCATCGAATCGGGCGTTAAAACTTGTGTGCAGACGGCAGTTTGAGCAGAGACAGTCCACTCACTAGAACGGGTGAAAATGATGGAATTACCTAAGTCCTTCCGGCCGACTGACAGGTAATTGCATGTGAGACAGGTAAACAAGTATTTTATGACAGTTCCTATTGGATTTCGCCTGGGAAGGATCTCAGCCGCTCGAACCAGAATATGAATAAACTATGTATAGGACTACTTTATTTCGTTGTTAGATCCTGCAGCGTCATTGGTTGACCATTGTGATTCCAAATCATATAATAAAAAATATATTTCCATGTGATGCAAACAATTTGGTATAGGCCTAGGCAGTGTCCTGCCTGCCATTTTATGGTGTTACTAGTGAAAAGTAGGCTTCACGGTGCATTTCATAATAACTGAACCAACCCCCAGTTCTGATTTAAACTTATTCATGCATATTGTATGAGAATGGACATCTCTCTTTAATAGGCAATATTGAGACATACTCTTTTTACGCCTTTTGCTCTTTTTCCTATTATTAGAGAATTGCCGCAGCTAATCTGTATAGCTCCACCCTCTTCAAAAGCCAGTGGGTTTCATTGGTGCCATGTAGTATTGCCACGACGAAGGCAAGGAGAACTGAAGGCGATGACCTTGGGGACACTCATCCGTCTAACAGTCGCGGGTGAACTGACAGGTCAAACCTGAGGCGTGAATACCCGGCCTTAGTCAAGCCAAACACTTTACAAACCAAACAACCACAGTGTCAGCCAACAAGCTTGCCAAGCACAATGTTAGTCAAGTGGACCTGGGCCAAATCAAACCAAACACTCAGAAAGCTAGGCCAAGCAGACTGCCAGCCAAGCCAAGCCAAGACCAGCACACTTTTAGCCAAGCTGCCAAGCCAAAAGTATGGAGGAGAATTAATTTGCCATTTGCACCGGGAAATTCTTTTCTCATTTTTATGCCGACATATACTTGCCCAAAGGTGTGGTAAAGGTGGGAAAGGGAGTAACAGTCCTGTTGTGGACGCTGCCAAATAATGGCGTCAGTTAAGCAGTGGTTTTCTTCCTTTCCTTTTCTAAGATCTCCGTTCTAGGGTAAACTCCTCTGGGCCAGAGAGAGAGAGAGAGAGAGAGAGAGAGAGAGAGAGAGCTATATCACTATCATACTCAACACCCTCAACTACGTGCATAGCTTATAATGAGCCGTGATTTGCGTGTTGAAAGCAATCCCTTCCTCTCTCTCACTCTCTCTCTCTTTCTCGGGACAGAGGAAATTGACCTAGAACGGAGAGATCTCAGAAAAATGGAGGGGAAAGCCACTCTCTCCTCTCACACACATTTATGTTGTGGTCATTGTTCACACCCCCTCCCCTCAACAATTTGCATTCTTCATAGCATATAAATCATCAGTGTCTATTCTTCCATTATGACTTCGATAGTTGGGTTGCGGGGAAAATAAATATATTTTATCAGCGATTGTCTCTTTCCACATCGTACTTATTTTCATTAGCTCCTGTGTGGTGCAATATCCAATAGACAGAAGGTACAATTCTGAATTACTGCGCTACCATAAATTTTTTGCTGTTTAATCATACACATCGGAGACAGTTGTATTCTTTTAAAGAGTTTATTTGTCTTCACTGTCGTCTGGATATTTCCTTAAAGGCCCATTTAGTCCCTGTATTATAAGGTAGTCTAGAGCGAGATCTTGTTCCTAAAGATTTCTATCTTGACGAGTCATCTTTGCTGACGGGTTGTCCTACATTTTCACTTTTTTCCCCTCTGATTTCAGGGTTATTATATTTTTTAACTTCTCATCATATGTGAAGCACACTTGAGCTTTTATTCTTTACGTTCGTCAAGATTTCACACGTTTTGTAACGCTAATATGATCGTTTTAATTGTTTTCCTGCTTAAAGATCTTTTTTGTCTAAATCTTGTGGCTGTTTAGAGATTTATTTCCCATTCATTTTGCATTTAGAAAGTTATTTTTAAAAGTTCACCAGACACTGACCTACAAACCGAGGATTTTGCCGCGGGGTAGCGGTATTTTTTGTCGCCATGTCTTTGATATCCAGATGCGACACAGTATAACGATCCAAGACTCCTGAGTCTAGATGTTGGTCAGTGGATTATCTGAGAGAGAGAGAGAGAGAGAGAGAGAGAGAGAGAGAGAGAGATTAGTACCACGTTTGAAGCTTCAGAAGGAATATCTGATATTATACGAGGTTGGAAGGAAGAGATGAAAGAATAGGCATAGAGATAAAAACAAAATGTTGAGACAATGAAAGGTCGTAGAAACAATAGGTGTAAATTGCTGTAGAGGTTTGCATTCATACTTTCTTAAACAAGAAAGCTTAAAAGAAGAACAGTTAAGGTCATACTATTGTAGAATCTCTCTCTCTCTCTGTCTCAAAAAAAAAAATAGTCGAGAGTAAAAAAAAAAGATTAAAAAGAGGTAAAAATCTCAGGAGACCTGGAATGATGTCTGGGAGAGTGGGAAGGAGATATTAGGTAAATGGGAAATGCAGAGGATGCCTTCCAGGCGAAATAGGCCCACAGGAAAATGTTAAGGAAGAGGGGAAAATGGCTGAAGATGAAATGATGCAATCATGTAAGTGAGGAGCTTTTCGAGTAATTTAGTGGTCTGGAAGAAGAAATGCAGAATTCTCTGCAGATTTTAAAATAGGAAATAGATTAATTACTAAGGGTATATCAAGACGATGAAAAATGTGTCATGAATGAGCATTACATTAGAAAGAAAAGAAGATAAAACTTGGTAGCATTATCAGACTGCATGAAATCGTTTCTAAACTAAAGGAATTGTTTCGATTGCCAAGCAGGAGATGATTTTTCTGAGTGAAAGCTTGATATTGATGTCTCCAACATCTCCCAGAGGATGTCTTTTGATGAGATTGTTTTGGAAGTGTTTCTGAGTGACCGTTCATTTGAAGAAGAGTATTTTATTTGAAGAAGAGTATTTTTCATTTGGAAAGTTATTGTTTTGTTTTTGTGATTTAAATACTTAATTGTTGTAACATAATTTTGCAGTGAAGAGAAAACTGAATTTTTCTTTTTATTTTGCTATAAATATTTGAAATAACTTTTCAGAAAGCAGATTTGAATATTATAAACAATGTTTTATTAAAGAAAACTGCATAGTTCTTGTATGTTTTGTTTACAAAACTTTGTGACTGCTGTCAAGAAAGGAGGCTAGTTATCTGGGTTTCATCAGAACGGTTGTATGACAATGGAAGCCGTATGTTTTAGAATGGATGTATGTTTCGCTAGCGCTTCCCACTTTTATTTTGTTTCATGGAATATTTCAGCTGAGTTATGTATCTCTCTGATGAATTTTTGGAACGGTTTGGTGCTCTGAATACTGGACTTTTGTAACTAATCGCAATGAAAACTTGATATGTATAAAAATGAATTTAGTTTTTTCCCAAAGTATTTTTTGTATATGGATTATGCTGCCGTTCTTATATATAAAAATCTCTTTCTGAGTTTGTAAATTGAACTTTTTGTTACAGTTCTTCAGTTTAACTGTTCCTCAATTCAGTTATAAATGGAAACTGGTGTACCTCTCTAGAGTAGTCGAGGCCTGCGTTTGAAATCCATGAATTTAAAACCCATTTCTGAAAAGCTTTCGAAATAATAATGTTCCAGATTGCCCAGATTCATATAATATCGTTTCTGTGAAGCTTGAAATTAGTTTATCATTTTCACTGCTTGATTATAAATTTTCTTAGAATTAATATCTTTCTAACATTGCACTTCGAGGACGAATAAAACTTAAAATTTGTAATGTCTCAATGAATATCATGAAGATTATTAGAAATAAAGAATGAAAAAAAATTAATTGCTTTTCTTTCACAGGAGTAAAAGAGAGTTTTAAGTTTACATTTAAATATAGCTGCGAGAAGCATGTGTATATTGGCTTAGGAAATGGTTTATATCATATTGTTGAAGAACTGAATTCTTAGTCAGAGTAAAAGAATTGGATCACTAACTGTTACCGA
Source organism: Macrobrachium rosenbergii (assembly GCF_040412425.1). Lineage (NCBI taxonomy): Eukaryota > Metazoa > Arthropoda > Malacostraca > Decapoda > Palaemonidae > Macrobrachium > Macrobrachium rosenbergii. Next base: position 46,405,752 of record NC_089752.1, on the reverse strand, counting down.
CCTTTGTCATCGTTCTTTTGAGTTGTATCTTATGGCAGAAACCAGCTTGTATTTTGCTTAATCTCTTTACCATATTTTTGAATAAATGAACTTATTGATAAGTAGTAAGGGACGAAAATTTGTTAAATTAAAAAAATAATGTTGAAGGTGACAAAAAAAATTACTGAATGATAGTGAACTTGATTAGCAAGCAGGAAAAAATATAGATAAAAAGTGTATTTGTGTGATATCAAGATCTGATAAACTTCTGATATTCATATGATAAAGGCGTGTAGGATATACACACGAGTCACAGGAAAAACTAGGACTCGTGAGATAGTGAAAAGTGTACAGTGGAAAGTAATATTCATGGAGTACTTGTTTGTGAATGATTGTAGTGTAGAATAACATATTTGCGAATGATTTAATCAGGGAGCGATTTGTGTGGTTTATACGTGAGGGTTTCCATGCTGATGACGTTCTTTCGTTGTGCGCATTATGATGAGCTTTAGCAAATGTGAATATGAGGTGCCATCCGATTCCAGAATAGATAAGAAAATGTCTACTGTTCGTTTCTATTGAAAAAGGTACCTTTATACTGAAATTACATTTTGATCGACCACTTCCGAATAAATCTTTAGGAAACCATATTTTTATTATTATTTGGGTAAATGAAGCAGAGTCTGACTCATTTCATTTTATTTGTCATATATGGTAGTGCTAATCATGTACAATTCCAGTGGAGAGGGAAACCTTTTTCTCTTAAACTAAATTGCTTCATTCTGTTTATTAATACACCACATCCTTTTGTCTTGCGGAGCATTGTTAATGGCATTAATTCACTTTCATGAGTTTGACTTGAGCAACAGAGCTTGCATCTGTTGGCCTTGGATGATGAGGCTGTAACAGGAGTCCGTTTACCCTTAGTCATTTGCTTAGTGAACTGAAGCCTGAGGAACGACAACGAGGAATTGTTGATGCCGCTGTTGGTAGTGATGGTGAATGATGTGGTTGGAATAAGGAAAGAGTTTACTTAATCGTTAGCATTCTCTCTCTCTTCCATATGTCATATCGTCCGTCCACAGAGTGAAAGAAGATGATGATAATAATGTTTTGAATAGCGACCAACCGGGTGAAGGCCCACTGTTCTCAGACTATAATATAACTCACTTTCCTCGATGCTTTCTCCTGTTTTCTCCTTTACTCTTTTCCTCTTACCCCGCCTCCCCGCAAATATCTCCTCACTTGGCTGTAAGTCTTACAGAAGCTTGGCCGTGAACATGAACATTTGCCTGGTGCAGTCTTCACTGGCTTCCTGACACAGACACTCTGTAATTGCTTCATAACTCTGAGTAACTAGATCGTTAGGACGCTCAAAATACCCTCGAACAAGAAAGGGAACTGCCATTTTGCAGGTACCTAAGGATAGTTAAGGAGCCTTTCAAATGGAATACGTTTGTTTTTATACTGTGTAGTTTCAGTTGCAAAATATATGTCATCATAATAGCTATTTCACATTTCGTAAATAACTCTCTCTCTCTCTCTCTCTCTCTCTCTCTTAGTGCTGCTAAGATTCAGCGACCTTGCACTGGTGCGGAGTGATCGAGAGAGGTCACCGAGGCACCCCACTTGATCCCAGTGGCGGGCACTGGACAGCGGGAGATCTGGAAGAAGCAATAACAGCCAGCACAAAGGTCAAAGGGAAATAGGTCTTATAGTTAAGACTAAGGGTCAGCCTAGCAGCCCAATTACTATCCTGACTGGTCCTTGTGCCCTAACAGCTTTCTGTCCCCCAACATCGTATGATATTGGGGTTAGGACGCTTATATCTGTCCCCCGTAGTGGGGGTCTTCTTCAGCCGCCATGAAATTTGATTTCCTAACCAACGGACTGGAGGGCAAATTTTCTAAATACGTGAAAACTCCCCCCTTTAAGAAGGCGTTCACTCCCTTTCGGGCATGAAGGCCTTGGCTAAGTAAGTTATTTGCCTCGACTAGTCAGTTAGCTTCCCCAAATGAGTCTTACTTCTGCAATGCAGCTAACTAATTGACATACCTAACTGCTAGGAAGGGATACTAGTTTTACTTACTTACTACAGCAGAGCCTAACACAAGACAACTGCATCTCCAGACTTATACTAGCTGCCTCTGACGACAGGGAACTCTATTCTTGTGCAAGGGCACATGGAAAACTGTTTTGTTTGCATGGTCTACTATCCTACTGCCATGGCACTGAATTAAATGACACTGACCTACTAAATGTAATTATGTACGGATTGCACTTACGGAATATCACACGCAATATTTTCGGCATGAGCAACCTGGGGTTTTAATTGTTAAGTGGCTGTGCACCAGCTTGAGTATTGGACAGTTTTATCATGAGTTTATTACAGGTTAGTACTACAAGATTGCCTAGGGTGTTGGGGTGTTAGTCTACTTGGGCAGAGAATCATGCAAGCTACCTCTCTGGGCAGGTACCAGGATCACTGAGATGGAAACGGCATTGTGCCAATGGGACACGAGTGCCAAGGAGAGCTTGTGGCTTTTATGGGTTAATTGGATCTCTTCCGCCCCTTCTTCTTCCTCTTGGGTTCCTCAAGGTCTGGCTACTCCATTTTCTAGGAGGTGACGAGAGGGCATCGACTCTAGGGAAAGGCCAGAAGGGCCTGTCAGGAGCAGAATCAGAGGTAGCCCCTAGGAGCTATGGGGAGGTTCCCTACTTTGGCTACTGCGACAACTGTTGTAAGGGTAAAACAGTTTCTGCATCCTGGCCGGACAGTTCCTGGGTTGACCAGAGAAGGTGTAGCATTAAGGTCTGCCCAGAGGTTCATCCTCGGCAGACAAAGGTGATAATTGAAGAAGAATCATGGCTATGGAGGCTCACAATTGGCAATGATCAATGCTGAGGGTTGGAGGATTTCCCGTAGGAGGACCCGTGACATGATTTGGAGCTGGCACTGGCACTAACTCGGGCACAGAGGTTGAGGTTAGTGGAGGCCGCTCAGTGTCCGATGTAGATGGAGCTTGGCACTGCTTTAGGGCTCTCAAGTAGCACTGGCAGAGATTTGGAGTCAGGTGTGCCCTGACAAGGGACCTGGGTGCAAACCCCTCAGTGTACCTGAGGTGGCTTGAGACAGAGATTCCCTGTCTCAGGTGGAGGAGTGCAGAACCTCTTGAAATTGTTTTGTTGTTTGTGATGCCAGCTGCATTTTGCTTGCTAAGGGCACCCACCAATTTATTAGGTGCCCTGTTGCATTACAGATATTCAGTGGTACTTGGTTCTGGCAGTTTCCATCGCTGTGAGGGAGGGAGGCTTTTGGTGGCCATTCTGTTGTGAGGAATGAGGGCTGGGCTGGTAGTTGCACGGAGTGCCCTTCCATCGACCACTTTGGTGAGTGGAAGGTAGGGACTGTAATTGTACGCATGTCATGGTGATGGTGTCCCAGTCAGGTGGTTTTTGAGTTAGTAATGGCTCCTTAGTGGAATAGCTAGGCAACAGGTAGGCGCTGAGAAGGACATCCTAGAGGAGGTCTCGTCCCAGCAGTAATTCGACTCTGTTGATGTTGATCACCACACCAGTGCGGTGAGGTTGCATGCTCCAGAGGTTGTCACTTGATGCTCGGCCGTGGGAATGGTCTTAGTCTTCTCCTCTATCTAAGTCATGCCGTCCACCTGGTCTTTTCGTCTAAGGTGGCACTGGCTGGCTTTCGGGCCCAGTCAATCAGGCAAATATCTGAGCCAGTTTCTGCTGTAACCGGCAGGTTCACTGGTAGGCTAGAGCCATCTAGGGTGTGCCACTGAGACGGACTGAGTCTCTACATCCACTCAGGGTGAGACATATCTGGTGGCACAGCCACTGGGGAATCATGGCACTGATCAGGTTTGCCCCTTTGGGTAGTGGGGATATGTTTTTGTACAGCCCGGATATCCGGCAGTATAGTGCCCTGCAGTTTCCACACACTCTCGGCAGAGGCCCCTTGAATGGGCTGATTTCCTGTGGTGACTATCGGAGGAGAAGATTGAGTGGTTGTGGATGGAGAAGATAATGGAGTCCTTTGAGGGCACTGCTGGTTAACTCCTTTCTTAATGCTGCATTCCAATTTGGGGAGGGCAACTCTCTTGCAGAAGTGCATGTGGGTGGCTTGCCATGATGTCTGTTCTTTGAGCAAGTTGAGTCGAGAGATGACCAGGTGGCAGTGTGCTGGTGAGATGTGCTGTGAGACTGGTTAAAGGCCTCCCAGTCGTTAGCCATCGACAAGCTTCTGTGAGTGTTTTTAGGTTGCTTGTCATTGACGTGCACACCAAGTGGTCAGGAACACACTGGAAGAGACCTACAGCATGATGTGGTTGAACAGGCCCTGGAACTCTGTGCATGCCATGGCGTTGAGCCAGCGTTGTCTAATTGGGTCTTATGATGAAGCCATTCAGCCCCAGGTCAACCAACTTCCTTGGCAGAGACCTCTAGGCTCTGTCTCCCCATCTCTCTGGGGTGGTTTCATATGCTGATGATCACTCCGTCGACGCATCTACCATGTTTCCTTCTCGTATCCGTGTCAGCGAGCGGATGGTGGGTTTGGCCGGCTTTGCCGTCCATGTGTAGCATGCAGTGTTGCCCCCTCCGTCTCGATGATAGTTCTCAAAGGGCTTCTACTTCCTCCAACCACGCCCCTGGCTCACCCTCCATCCATTCAGGAATTAAAGCATTAATGCTAGATATTTGGAGCATTAGGCAGAGCAGGTGTGGGGTTGGGGCTTGTTGGGCAACAAGAGCTTTGCACTTTCCTTTCGAGCCTTCTCCCAGCATGAGCTCCTTGTCCTTGAGTTAGCTCACTCTCACCTTGAGTGGGGTCTCTTGTTACCTTAGCTTCTTCATACTTCCTCCAATCTTCTCTTTCTGCTCTCTCTTGCTGGAGCATGTCATGCAGCTGTTCTTTCACCCACTGGGTGAGTTCCTTATCTTATGTAACCTGCAACCTTTCCATGTTCATGAGGCTTGGCACTGTTCTAATGACATGGTTCCAAGTCTTTTAGGACGTCTATGGAAATGAGTATGACAGTGGGGGAAGCATCCGTAACTTCGGTGGCACTTTGTTGCAATGGCACCTTCTCAATAAGGTGGCACTGTGGCTGTGAGTGTGCCGTGGAGTCACACTGAGGAAGCGATCCTGGAGGGTAATGAATCATATGGGCAGATATGCTGGCATTGTGGAGCGATCCTGAAGGGTAATGATATTTATGGGTGGATACACTGATGAGTGGCGTGATCCAGAAGGAACAAAAGGTCATATGTGCGGATACACTCGTGGCACTCTGTATCTCAGGTGCAGGGTGCAGTGGCTTATGATGTGAAGACCATGTCTTAGTGGCACTAGGGTGCCGACGTGTTCAGGGAACAACACTAAGGCAACTGTAAATTGCATTGAAGGAAATGGCACTCTGCCAGAAGCAGAGCATGAGCAATGAGTGTAAAGGGACAGTTAATACTAAATGGCTGTACGTTCTTTCTTCGAAATGCTTGAGAAGCTCCCTCCGTTGGCTGAAGCACTTAATATGAAAATAGATATTCGAAACAATTAAAATGAACACAGGAACGTGTTCATTTTTAAATAAATGCACTACTGTATATGTGAATGAATAAAAAGGAAAATTGATTGAGGATCTAAAAGGATCAAAGTTTTGGGTATAAATAAAAAAAGTATTTGCTCTTGGCTTTATGAATTAATGGGTTTTTTATTCTCCAATACTCGCTTATTATGTATTACTATGCCCTTATTAGCTTTCTTGGGTGATGATGTAACAATATTAGAACTCTCTCTCTCTCTCTCTCTCTCTCTCTCTCTCTCTCTCTCTCTCTCTCTCTCTGAAAGCATATTTATATTGGAAGTACTCGTTGTGTTATTTAATTCCTCAAATTCATTCTTTTAATAATTTACTTTGAAAAAATTATGCTAAGTTACTTTTAAAATGTACTTTTTGGATTTTATGTAATTTTAATGCCTACCTCCCGTCATGACAAAGTTATATGGTGGAAAGGGTTTTCAAATTAATATCAAAATATTTCGTTAGGTTTTACATTGGGTTTACATTAGGTGAAAAGAAATGGAATTTCGCTCGGCGAACGAACAATGAGAAGTGGAACGGGGTGTGCAGGGGAGACAGGTCTGTTGGCTGTTGGTGATGTCAGGCACTTCATACACAATACTCAATCAGTAATTTACACTTTAAGGAAAGAACACTAAAATTTTCTGATCCGATGATTGTGCCAATGGGGCATGCTCGAATTATTTCACTTAAAACATTGATAATGCCTTTACTTTATTTAAAAACATTAACATAAAATCTGAACTGGGTCTGGCAGTCTTAGAATTGTGAGTTAGACAACGGAATGTGCATGCACTGAACGCTAGGAGCTGTGACATGGTATTTTAACAAACACGAATTTTCAAATTCACTGTCAAAGGAATTGTACACTTCCTCTTCCATAACTGTTTTCGAACAACACACTTAGCTAACTGTTCGCCTCACAAATTAATAAATCCCTAGTAAATCACTTCTTAAATTACTAAATATCAGTTCTCTGGTGTCACCCAACACCACTGCACTATTTCTCACAACATGAAATTTTGTGGGCAGGTATTCTGCGTCGCTAACTAAGAACATTTTGGCGTTCTCACCTTTGTCTATGATGTGATAGCTAAAATTAGCCACAAATCACTTCTTTCCAAAACACTTCTTCCTATCTGTTTCCTAAAGTATCCTTAATATTACAACAATTATAATAATAAACCTTACCTTGTTATCTTTACCTTCAGTTCTGTCACACTTTATCTTTGCCTTACGAATAATGGAGATCAGATTATTTTCACGAATTACGTTATTCCTCGGTTCAAATCTTCCTTCCCTAGTCTAGTAATAGCAAAGCTAATTCTCGTTACTATTTGATTAGGGTCATGGCAAGGTCATTACTGTTATGTTCTGGTCTGGTTGGAAGAGTTTAATTTAATCTTGAGTGTAATTTGCCTTAGGAGCCATAAATGTAATTAGTGGTATGACTTACCTTGAAATTACATCTGTTTAAAAAAATGAGAAGGTTGCCGTTTTCAACCAATCAGTTAGATTAAATTACTTTATTTACAGATTTGCAACTAAAAATTAATATGAACAGGCTGGCAGTACAGCAGTTTAGGCACATGCAATGTGCAAATAAAAGTGTGTACCTACAGTTAGCAAATAAATACAGCAGCACAACGATAACGTTGAGAGGCCCAACACGTTGCTCATGTCGACTGTCTTTGGCAGAAGATTCTTGCACATGTCAAGATGGAAATGAGTCTTCTAAGGCAATTATTTCACAAGGTCAGGGCAGAACTCGAGCCAGATTCAGGATTCTTATTGCATCTGTGCATGGATCTCGCTTGCAAAAGATGGATTCAGGGCCCAAAAGTCCCGACACACACGTGGCCAGTGGTAGGAGGACAGAGCAGCACCAGCTTAGCGTTGTTAAGATTCGCGACCTTGCGCTGTAGAGGTCTAGCACAGTGAGCGAGAGAGTCACTGAGACACCCCATTTGATCTGATGGCGGGCACAGGGCAGCAGTAGATCTGGAAGAAGCAATAACAGCCAGCACAAATGTCAAAGAAGTAGGTCTTATAGTTAAGACTAACTAAGTCAGCCTAGCAGCCCAGTTACTGTCCTGACTGGTCCTTGTGCCTAACGGTTTTCTGTCCCCCAATATCGTACCCCCCAATAGCTTATGATATTGGGGTTGGGATGCCTACATCTGTCCCTAGTGAGGGTCTTCTCCCAACTGCCGTGATTTTGATTTTTCTAGCTAACGGACTGGAGGGCCGAATTTCTAAATATGTGAAAATGTATATATATACAGTATATATACATATATATATATATATATATATATATATATATATATATATATATATATATATATATTTATATATATATATATATATATATATACTGTATATATATATATATATATATATATATATATATATATATATATATATATATATATATGTATATATATATATATTATGCTATATATATATATATATATATATATATATATATATATATATATATATATATATATATATATATATATATATATATATATATATATATATATATATATATATATATTATCAAAGGCCAACATTTGTTTGAAATGTTATTTATGAAATTAGAGGGGCGTTTGGTTTTGTGTATTAGATCCGTTGTATAATTAAACTCAGCTTGAGGAGACCAATTATGTTCATAATTTCTTTTCTTTAGCTGAAGGTTTATAGGGTAGAGTTACAGTGTATAAGATACGTAAGATCGAGGTTCCCTCAGAATGCAAAGGAGTTACGACTGAATTTTTATTTTAAACTAGATTTACATATCCATTTGGTTTTCGTATTCAGTTACAATCATGGGTAAAGTAAAAAGTTAAGGGCGATGGTGTTTTCAATATTGTCATATAAACAATAGCCGCTATGACCCACACAAATAACATTTAAGAAAAGAGCGTTTCTTTTACATCTCGAGTGTCTGTTCCTTGAAAAGTGGGAACGATATAAAATGCGATTACATAGTGAGTTAACTAAAGTCTGGCAAAATTAAGACTTGTCTCGTCGATTGGAAAAGCCTTGTGGCAGTACTCTTATTTATCGATTTAGTTGCAAAATGAATGAAAATTCATGACGGTGATCCATTTAAACTCGAAGTTTCATTCAAAGTAAATATGTACAGTATGCTGCAAAGCTCGTGCGACTTTTTTATTTTTGTACTGGACAAGCGTTGTTGTCAGTGCCATAGTATTAAATGTTATATTTTACTTTGTAAACATGCCTACGTATCAGGAGAAAAGTTGGTCACTTGTTATGTAGAATCTTATCATTGAAATATATTGGATCGTGAAAATCAAAAATATTTCATGCTACAATAATATTTCAGAACAAATACTAAAAACGCTACTATAGCATGAATCCTTCGAAGGGCTCACTGTGACTCCCGGAGTCGTGAAACCGTCATTCTAGACACAGTGAAACTGTGAAAGAGGACGTCGCGGTGGTATCAAAAAAGAAAAGTTAAGCACAGCATAGTCAAATGATAAAAATTGCACTTCTGAAATGAATTCAAAGTTATTACGTCTTTTCGCTTTTGTAGTTTTGCGTATAAAGTAAATGTTAGTCAGGATCATTATTTCGAATTATCACAAGTCATAGCCTAGGCTATAGCCAAGGCTACATAGATCCAGTCTTCCTAGGGGTTTCTTCAGTTTGAAGAAAAAAATAATAAATAAATAAGCGAGGTGGAGAGTAATCTTCACTATTGGAAATACAATTAATTCAAACTTTTTATTATTTTACTTTTACATTAGGAATGGATGACTATAATCAGGTTGGACATTATCAGCCGCACTTGCTGTGTGCAGATTCTGCTAAATGACAACAACAACGTATTACAAATAATAATAATAATAATAATAATAATAATAATAATAATAATAATAATAATAATAATAATAATAATAATAATAATAATAATAGTATGGCTCTGGAGTCTGGGCCTATGCTATTGGCTTTATAACATACTAAATACATATTTAGATAACAACAATATATAGTTGCGTCGAATCTTTGTAACTTACAGCGGGTGTCTATAAGACCATAAAGCGGAATTTGTGAATTCCTCCACAGTCATGGTTTTGGTATACTTACGTCTTTATTTTCTTCATAGGCCTATAGGCTTAATAAGAATGATGTCGAGAAGCGCAGAAGTGCATGGCCTGCAGGTCTGGTGAGGCCACACCCACAACTACATCTGATACGATACGTTCATTACATTAAATACACGTACTATATGGTGGCTAAAAAGTCAAATTCATTAAGTAGTTACGCCTTTTCACATTTACCATAATTAAAAATTACTGTGTTAATGTTTTTTTTTTTTTATGGTCTAGTTGATATTTGATAGAAAATATAGCATTGATACACTAAACCCATGCCCATAGTGAACTGTATCTTTTGAGCCAAGTTGCAAAATGTTTCGGCGTTGCAACTTGGCTTCATTAAATGTGAAAGAATGTAAGAGTTGCCAGTTAGCGACTTTCGAACGAAAATCACTGACATCAGGTCACACGAGTTTGGTGCATGCTGTATAAAATATTATAGCACAATTAAGGTTTCCTTTCGCCTTCACCCACAGGATTCTTGCTTTGTTAGCAGTAACTTTGACCTTGTGTCCTCAGATAGGAGGCCGTGATTATTAATACATTCTATTAAATTCAGGGTCCACACAGATTTCTTTACCTGTGTTGACTGCGTTTATGGTATTACATCATATCGTTTCATCTTCACGTCAGACACATTTAACTTTGACCCAAAGGTCATTCTGACAAGTTTTAAAGTATGAAATCAAGGTTTATTCTTTCCGTGACATGCCTTCAGCATTGGCATATTCTGGCTGGTCATATTTTGTTGACAATAATTAGTCACAAATTTCTTATGCTTAAATATTCATCCATTTAACTATTGGTCTACAATAAAAGTACTATTTTCATGATGGCCTGCACTTCGTCACTTTTTTGTCTAGCACTTTTTTTTTATATAATTCCTCCTCACCTGTCCTTGGCAAAAGTCTTGTATTGAAGAGCAGTGAGAAATCTAGGTGAAAACTGTCTGCCAAAATCTATTAACTTTATATTCATGTCGATACTGTTGTCTTTTATTATAAGTCGTTGAAATGATATGCAGAATACGGTACATTTTTGCACGTATCAAACAATAAATTTTGCGGTGAGGTCTCAGATCCTCAGTTGTATTTCCTGCAAAGGAATGAGTGTTGATTTTCTATTCTCGTAGGCAGGGATCCCGACCAACACACTACTGTGTGTAAGTGTATTTGTTTTCTGTTTGTTCCTAGCATTAACTATTTCGCATCAAAGTCTTTCTTTTTTTGTTCTCTGGCCCTAGGACTACCGCCCTGTCCTTGATTGCTGTGATGTGTTTGTCTTGTCGCAGTGAAGTCTTCAAGGCTCCTCTTCCTGAATGGCGTTATTTGTTGTTCTCTCCACGAGAAAAGGCTTCTCTGTTTTTCGTAATCTATTACTTTTATGTTCTTAGAACATTTTATTCGAACTGCGTATTTTTTTGGATGTTTTGGGATTATTTTTGTTTCCTTTTTTATCTTTATATTCTTTGTGTAACAAAAGCGTTTGTCTGTGTGATTGCTTGGTGACTGGACGCGTGATACGGATATTTATGTCATATTTCCCCTCATTAGTGGTTTCGTAGACGAATATTTTCCTTTAAGTAGATTATTATTATTTAGTCTCTCAAAGGGAAGGTGATCACTAGAGAAACAGACAGGAAGAATTTAAAGAAAAAAGAAATTCTTTACGATTGCCCAGTAAGCAGTTGTACATAAAACGATTCCCCCTTGAACTTGTTAAAATTGGCAATAGTTGATTGCCTGAACGATAAGTGATTTGCCGATGGGCATTTTTCTTGGTATGATTGTGATACCTCGGCTTTAAATATAACTGTCATTCTTGAATTCTCCAGTAGAAGTGAATTTGTCATGATTTGATTCCGTAAATTAAAATTTTTGTAAGTACTGTAAATGTATATAAACTCTCTCTCTCTCTCTCTCTCTTTCACACACACACACACACACACACACACACACACACACACACACACATATATATATATATATATATATATATAATAATAATATATATATATATATATATATATATATATGTTTTGTATGTATGTATTTATGTATGCTGTTTCCCATATGGGAGTGACTCAGATAAAGGATAACTGTCACTTCCCCATTCATACTTAAGCTACTGAATCATGGATGAACTGTAGTTTAAAACCTTACGCAACACAATCCGCATCATATAAGCACACTTACACAATACATATTCATTACCAGTCAGACACCCTACACACAAATATACATACTCACTGTGTGATTCACCTCCACCTTACGAGCTCCTGGGTTTCTTGGATGTTGAGGCCTTACCTTCACATTTCTATTACCCCTCCCACGCTGTCTATCCTTCACTTAGAAGTTCTTCCCCTCTTCCTCTTCCTCGTCCGTTCTAGCTTGTAACTGGTATCTATAAACTTTTCACTGATATGTAATCCATAGTTGCTTCCACTAGAACCTCCACATACTAGACCATTTTTACCACTGTAAGACAGTATCTCGGCTGTTATTATTCTGTTCTGCATATACATCCCATATAGCGAGCAGAATTTACTGATGGTGGATTTCGACTGGTTGGCCGTATGGTGTTATTTTATTCTACAAGTTTGGGCCTGACAGTCAGTGATATATGTTGCAAACTAATTTTTTACGCTTTGCAAATGACAGGTGAGACAGTAGTCAAGTTTTTGTCGTTACTGCTGAGGGAATCACATCTTGACACTTTATTTTAAACAAAATCCTTCATGAAGAATATCAATGGACCTGAGACCAGCAAAAATGCCACCTTCCTATAAAGTGTGAGAGAGAGAGAGAGAGAGAGAGAGAAAGAGAGAGAGAGAGAGAGAGAGAGAAAGAGAGAGATGAACTCATGCTAAACTATTAGTCTTCCAAAAAAAAAAAAAAAAAGCATTTTGTTGTCTGCATTGTTTCCATTTGTGCAGGTGGTGATGATGATCGCTTACTAACGATCTCGCCATTCATCACTTAGAGCCGGGTAGGGCATCTGTGACAAATTCTTGTCTTTTTTTTTTTTTTTTTGCTACTGAGCCAACCCTTGATTGTATTATTACCATCCCGTCACTATCTACCAATTGTTATCCACAGCGTGGAAGGTGTCAGGTTTTCTTTCTGAAAACAGATTCAGAGAGGATGGATTTTTCGGTTGAGTTTCTTCATTATCATTAATTTTTCAGTTTCTAATCTTGATGTTTAATAGGGTTAATAACCTCTCTCTCTCTCTCTCTCTCTCTCTCTCTCTCTCTCTCTCTCTCTCTCTCTCTCTCTCTCTCTCTCTCTCTCTCTCTCTCAGTGCGAGTCATAAGATTTAGGATGTGAAACTTAGCGATGAAAAGGGATGGAACGTAACTTGTAGGCGTCAAAGTCTTATTTTCCAGTTCTCTTCACAAATACAGTCTTAATCCCAGCGCACGCGAAGGACAGAAACATCATTTATCCATTAAACTTTATTTTGATTCATCTTGGACTGGCATCATTTAATGAAAGTAACAGTGCTGGGTTTGGGTTATTGCTACATGCATACGGAGCCATTCTGGAAATCTTATACCGTACGCATTTAGTAATGGAAAAATTACTGTTAATTTTCTTATAGGTTGTAATGATACTTATTGATAATTATGTCATTCTTCTTCTTCTTCTTCTTCTTCTTCTTCTTCTTCTTCTTCTTCTTCTTCTTCTTCTTCTTCTTATTATTATTATTATTATTATTATTATTATTATTATTATTATTATTATTATTATTAAATTATTATTATTATTATTATTTGCAGTGATTTTATAATGTGAAATGTTTTAATAATTTTCATCCATTGTATTATTAGTTTAAGATACAGTATTTTTGTTATGTTCTAGAATGAATGACAAGCATAGAGCGACCAGAGTTCAAGCCGTAAGTTGTTAATTACAATAATGAACTCAGAAATTAGTTTATACAAAGATGCAAAGTGATTTGGTTGGGAATCACTGCAAGGTTCGATACAAAGAATACTAAAGGATAATTTTAATAGTACAAAGTATTTCTAAGAAAAAGAATGATCTTTGCTATCGCTGGATGAGCGTACCACTGGCACATTATTGTTATTGGAGTGTTATTTAGAATTTAAGTTGGTAAATATCAATAAGAGTGGAGACAGTAGTTAAATTGTGCAGACATTGTCAGACTACAGCTTAGGAGTTGTGGACACCCATAAAATAGTACAGAGGGAGCATATTGTGTTCAAAAAGTATTCTTAAATTTTTGTAAACAAATTATTAAGTAATAATGCTGGTTTCTTATTCACCCAGAAAAATAGATATATGAAAAACATAATTGAAACTTTATATTGCAAAATTGCAAACATTATACAGATACAGCCGGCTGAACCAATATTGTTTTTCTTTACAGGACCAGTTGGTACCTATTTCAGTAAACTAGTTAGAAGGTGTGGCAGTACCATCGCCTGGAACCAAATTCAGACAAAAATAGCATTGGTATAACTTTCCAGGCAGGAGCCACTGAAGCCGCTCCCACCCCCTCCCAAAAGTTGCTTCTCAAAATTTAAATGTTGCATGTAAAGTATATGTAAGTATTGATAATATGATTATGTACATATTTTTTTGGGGGATATTTTTATATGAAATCCTTTTTAAACTTATTTATTTTTAGTTTTCTGTTTAAATTTATTACAGCGTCAATAACCTAGATGTTGTGACGCCAGTTTAATCTCAATCAATCAATCAATCAATCGTCTCCATGATGGAAAGGTAAGAAAAAAGTATTTGGAATGAAAAATGTGAATGGACTGAGATATAGCAGATTGCAAAGGTGTTGTAGCCTAAAATACAATGTTAAAAGAGAATGCAAGGGAGTGAGGCAGAGAGAGTGATAGAGTTTTAACGAATTTATATGCTGGTCCTTGAGGATACTGTAACTAAAACACAAAGGTTTTTGTGAGGCCAAAATCACGCATGAAGCAGATGTACATCTGCATAAAGAGAAACATTCTCAGCTTTGATATTTGATTTGGACGCCAGGTGACAAGTAACGATGCTTGTAGAGAAATTATATGTGTATATATATATATATATATATATATATATATATATATATATATATATATATATATATATATATATATATATATACATACTACATATATTAGATTTTTACCTGAGAGAATATGAAACTTATACATGGGGCACTTAAAATCACTTATATTTACATTAACAAAATAAATCTGAAGAGGTAGAATTCCCAAAACCAGACAGGTGAAACAGACTCCTGTCAATGAATAAATTACAGTAATTTACACATTAACAGAAACTGGGAAAAATCTACTTCGTAGAACACCATTGGGTGAGGGCAGTGGTTATAACCACGGCACAAGCACAGAAGGTGAACAGATGATTCCACAGCTAGCAACTCCGTCTGCAAACGAGAATGCATCGGTTTCTTACACATTTTAGGTAAGCGTAATTAAGGAGATCGAGGAGGTTGCACATAAGGTACCAAAGCAACTCGATTTTAGGCACTGGTATACACGTGAACTTGAATATTTACTCATTGCACTAAACAAATCAGGTCTCTGAAAAGAATCACACTTCAGAAAGAATAATTAATTCAGTAGAACAATGATAGATTCAACTGATTCAAAATCTCGCTTGGGTACTTTATCTTTCCGTCGGAGACAGTGGACCTCGTCTTCAGCACCAGCAGGGAGGGCATGAATTAGGGGCTTCACCACAAAGAAAGACTCAGGCTCAGAGCAGCCACATGAGAAGAATCAGGGCTCTGATGGAGCGGATGAGACAGGGACAAGTGCCTGGAGTCCAGGGCCGGGCGTTTCTCTGGTTACCTGAGTTCTGAGGGCTCATGGGTCGTTGTTCGTCCTTTTATGCCCTCGTTAGGATTACATCTTTCCTCATTCCATGTGGCGTTAATGTCACTCGATTGGCAATCCATTTTCTATATCGCTCAGCCATGTGCGAGCCATATGGGAACCATGTGCTCAACTTTCTCTTTTGGTCTCCAAAAGGTGGTACCTGGAAGAAGGCTCGAGCAGTCACTAGGTCAAAAAGACGAGGATTAAAGGATTATTTAACAGGTGAGGAATGACAAACAATCCAGGAAGAAGCGATGCTTTTTCCCACAACCCGCAAAACTTTGTCAGTCAGTGGTGTTTTCAGTCGGAATAAGTAAATTGAGTTGATCTGGTGCATCATTGCACTCTTAGAGGGAAGTGATATATTCAAACACAATATATGTATATATATATATATATATATATATATATATATAATATATATATATATATCTTTCTTATATATATATATAAACATACGTCTTGTTTGTCGTGATTTTCTAATTTGCCCGGTAAATGTTGCTGTACGCATAGCGGGTATATTTTTTTTTATGGTCCAAAGACATTCATGTTATTATGATAGTTTTGTGCTATTTTTGAAGCAGAATTTCAATTATATTGTAGCGTATAAATCAATTTGAAACAAATGCGATTGAGTACCATTTCTCATTACACAAAAAGTCTGGAGTATCATGTTTCCGTTTTAAAGGTTCTCCTTTAGAGGATATTTTCAGCATTAAGATTTTTTCTACGTTGGGGCTTTGTGTGTGTTCTTTTAATTCTGCTCTATATTGGGCGAAGTAAAAATCAAGATTTATTTCACCATTTATTCGCTCTTCTGGAACAAAGACCTTGATACTGGGTATGGTTTTGTTTCTCATACAAAATCTCTCTCAGGGAGGAAAGATCTTGTACGTTTCACCTTATGTACGTAACTGTTAGTGGCTTCCATGCCACACCCTCACACCAAACCCCTGCTTCTCTTTGTTTCTCATTATGTAATATCTGTATGAACTGATCAGTAGGCATTCCTCAATACCAAGGAACTTAACAGAAGTTCTGAGGACCTCTCTTCAACACCATTAACTCCGCGGTATTAGTTACTGCTGGCTTCTGTAGAACTTGCCTTACGCAGTCTCTCTCTCTCTCTCTCTCTCTCTCTCTCTCTCTCTCTCTCTCTCTCTCTCTCTCTCTCTCTCTCTCTATTCTGAACATGAAAATAATGTTCGTTATGATTTACAATTGGAGAGGAATGAGACTGCCCACAAGCATTTCTATATTCCAGAAGTATTTTTGGTTCGTCATATTTTAGGGTGCATTGCGTACGGAGGGACTGGTAAAATGTTGATAGTAAGGCAGCTCGTTATTTTTAATTTCCATTACCGCTTTAGTAATTTAAATTTATTTTTATTTTTAAAATATCGCACCTGAATTATCAATCCAGATTTCCACATTTGATTATTCATGAAAGTTTTTATTAGTAGGCCAGAATAGTTTTGTTCTACTATTTATTTAGGTATTTTTATTTTTGTAATGACCATACATATGAATATGATGTTACGCCCTCGACGTGCTGAGAGAATATATTCAAATTCATAGGTTTTCCATTTTCACGTAATGGCTGTACTTTGGAGAATGAAGATGAGTGGAGAAGATGAAGGCTTTACTCATATATTCTGTTTACTGCTTTATTATAATGATAAATCGTAATCTATTAGTGGTGTGTTTCATATTGCCTCACCATTTAGAAGTTGATCATAACTAATTTTAGTGAAATAAAGATTGCTCTGTTTAGCATAAGTTTAGAGAGTTAAATGGTAATGAGTATGGTAAAACCTTTGTAGTGGAAGAATGTTATATTTTAATGTTTATAATGTTGATATTTTCGAATAACAGAGAAATATCAGTAATGTCAAAAAAATGATCTGACAATAAAGTAAAAAATGAAGAATTAACAGGATAGATATCATGAAACGATAAAGGGTTTTAGATCTTCGAGATTAAAGGAAGCCTGATGAAGAAAAGGGGAGGGATAAGGAAAGGAAGTAGGTGGAAAACATCCTCCTGGAGGCAAACTTTGGAGAAGCAGTTGATTCAAAAAGCAAATGCACATTTCACTTCATGAAATCGTAGAGTAACTTCGCCAGGAAATATGGAAGAAATTATTAGGAGCGATTGAGGCATTGGATGAAAAAAATTGAATTAGCTGTATAATGGTGACAACGTTTTCCTTTCATTTCGATCTGTATTATTATAAATCACTAAAGGGGAAAAATTCATCTGACACAAGACTTAGAGACCACTAGCCTGTGATCAAGCTTCCATACCAATAGAAATATAATTTAGCACAAAAAATAGAAAAGCACATGCTAATTCAAATAATAATATAATCATTAAGGAGCGTCTACGTTTAGTAGGGAAGAACATTTCACTGTTTAAAACAATAGAAATTAAAAGTTGTTCTTTACTGGACGAAGAAGCAACGTGGAACCTCGGTATAAGGTAAATGCTATCAGCTGGTGACCAGGTGTTATAAAATTTGCTAAATTGCGGCGTGCGCTTCGTGTTTTGCTTTCTTTATTTACGGTACTTGGAATAACTACAATGTGCCTGTATACGTCTTGCGTACGTTCGTCTGTTTTCATATGCATGTATAACAAGGTATGTGTAGCAAACATAAAAGATCCTTGTATAAACTGTTCTGGTTGGGCGGTCTTTTTTCGGACCTTAGTTTAACATGACCTCCTTGAGACGTTCATCTTTAAGTATCGGAAGAGGTAGTCTAAGATGTTGTCAAGTGGCATTGGGTTCAATTTTTCTCCTTTTTTTGGTTTAATTCGCTCTCACTGTTTTACGGTCTATTTAATGATTTAACATGTAAAGAAATATGCTGATGTAAATCCAGCCTGAAAAATATACAAAAATGTTTTGAAAATTTTACTAAAGAACCGTTTATAGGAGAATCGCTTGTAAAATATACACGTTAAAGAGTGATTACAATGTATAAAATGCAACTATAAAGTAACTCTGTCACATCATTAACTTTCAAGTCTCCTTTGCTGATGATTATCTTTTATGGTTCAGTTAAATTACGTCTCTTGATATAGTAATAATTTCAAAACTGTAATTGATGTTTTGTAATTCTGAAATCAATGTTGTGGTATATATGATGGGTCATGATGATTTTCAATTTTATTTTATTTCAATGAGGAAAACACTATACCTTCATATATCTAATGTATGGAATTTTCTTTTCATTTTAAGTCTATGAATACAGACATACAGGCTTAGCAGTTATTAATGTCTATATTTATTCATGCTCTATGACTTCTCCATTGAGTCTTACAAATATCCGTCATCGAGTTTTGCACGTGGATATCAGATCCTTTCAGGGAGAATATTAAATTAGAATATCGTGATTTCGGATTCATAATCATTTTGAAATTAATTTAGCTTAACTTTCATGGACTCCAAATCTAACATCGTCCATATTTAATCTAAATCAGCAAACCAGTATTCAGTTAGTGGCCGTGACTTTTTTCTTAATATAACCCCAAGTCTGCAGCCGAATTCATTGAAGGGTTAGTGTCCAAAACTGCTTCCTTCCGAATGCAAATATCCAGCCGGGTTTATTAATCGCATGCCGGCGATATCCAATTCAGTTGCTTTTAAAAGTGATCTCTTGTGCTTACCCTTCCGGTCATTCTGTGGTGTAGTGAGCGTTTATTGACGTTATTTGTTATATTCTGTGAATACTTTATTATGAGTATAACGAACGATATAGACAATTTATAATTATAACCGCTTCTTTAATCATCCATATTTCTTTCAGCATCATCAACTGTTATAATCATTTTCATTATTTCTTAACAAGGTATCATATAGCATTCAATTCAGTGAATGAGAGGGTTGGCAAAGTGCCCAAAAATCTCTTCGTTAGTTTTAGCAATATCTGAAATAAGTTGGAAATCGGTTCGGATTTGGGCCTCGTGCTTCCATTTCACGGTGAATCTCTTAAACTTAATGCCCCATAATTGGTTTGTTCACTCTCCCGATATTCCTCTTTGCATATTCGCTCTCTCACCTTGCTTGAAGTACAGCGTTATCTGCACTCTCTCTCTCTCTCTCTCTCTCTCTCTCTCTCTCTCTCTCTCTCTCTCTCTCTCTCTTCTGCGGGTCTCGATTGCAGGTGGAGTGGCTATTTATTTTATTCTTAATCCAAGGATTTTTTTCATATATATTTAATCATTAAAAATTTTCCATTAAACAGTAAATCACGATGGAATGTGGTTTAATTCTGCTTTTTTTTTTTTTTATTTCTCCTCTTTCTCTCGCTCTCTCACATGTACATCCACAACAGCTGTTCCCTTCTCAATGTGACTTTACTTAAATTAAGAAAATACTCATCCTCCCTTGAGTAAAACTATAAATAACAGACTGACAGAAACATGGGAGGGGTTTTTAGTAGAACGGATGTTTTGTTTGTTTCATCTTCAATGATAAAATCTAGTTAATAATTTGTTCATTATAATTTTAATAAGCCATGGAATAACGTTTGATGTTGCAGCTTGTGAGAATTTTGAGGAAGGTGACGATTTATAACTCAGGTTTATATCATATTACCACTACACATTTGCATTGAAAATTCAGGGTAATCTTGCCGCTCTGTGTACGAGCCCTTTAGACACGCAGCTTGCGAGAACCCAAGTTTCTTTGGGTTATCTTGCTGGAACTGGGCTTGTGATTATGTAAGTAATACCAGTGCCACTGCTGTTTCCTTATCAGAGCGAAATTTTTTCTTCCCTGCACGATAAGCTGAGATCTCAATTACCTGAAATTCAGATTGTGTGGTAAGGTTTGTTAAAGTTGAGTTCCCTTCGGGGTTAGGGAGCTAAGACAATTGGGTCAGTGTGATGCCTCGAGTTGTTCCCTTCTGCCGATGCAGATGATTTTTTAACTAAAAGTAGGTTAATCGTTTGATTTAGTTTTCTTTTGCGACAGTTGCATGACGCAATTCATGTAGGTTTCACCTGGCCGTTTTTACTGTTGTTGTAGGATGGGTTAAGTTTAGACCCTGGAACTGGCTAAGAGCTAGAATGCTGTAATGCACGCAATAAATATTTCAAAATTTTTAGAAAGAAAAAGTAGCAATACGTTTTTCAGTGGGTTTCTGATTTATTGGCAATGAAACAGGCGATTCAAAGAGAGTATTTAGAAAATGTTTTAAAGGCCAGTGCATATGATGATGTGCGACTGCCGCCATCATTATTCAGGTTGATGTAATCCTCTTTTAAAATTGTCAGTTTGAGAAAATCGGTTTGGATAATCTTGCTTGCGTGACTTGCTGAGATCCAGTTTCTTTAAAAACATTGGTTTTACTTTTTTTGTTCCTCAGGGCATTTCGATCGTCTCATATGATGAACCCTCTAAGTGATTTAAGAAGATGAGATGAGAAATGCTGTAGTTAACAACAAGATACTACTGTCAGCAACTGTTTTATTTTGGGATGTTTTAAAGAAAATAGTAGGTTCAGTAGTAAAAATAAAGATCATAACGTTGATTTTCGTTCTTCGTGTAATCCAGCCATTAATAGTATCGATATAATCATTTTGACAGTTTTGGCTCTCTGATTTTGGTCTTTCTAAAATTGTTACTAACTGCTGTAATTAGATTATTACTGATAAAATAAATGGAAAATGAACTATGATATTAATAATAAAAACATTACTTTTGAGATAGTTAAACGTTTAGTAAACAGAATAGTGTACTTACTTGGAGAGGGGGGGGATAATGTTTTAAAAGTTAATTTGGCCAAGACACTAAACGGTATTCTCGTGTGTAAACGAAGTTTTCTATTGAATATTCTTTTTAAGTTCACGCGAGATAACTTTAAATTTAACAAAAATACCTTTCTTACGGGTTCGAAGGAGTCGGGAATAACTAACTGGGGTGAGAATAGGAATACCCCATACTTAATACCTTCACAGACTTCTCTTTGTTCACTACTCCCTTTTCTTCTCTAATTGCCACGAAATGCAGACCTTTGGCAGTATGCATTCGTTGAAAATGGCTAGTTGAAAGTGTATAGTTGTATTTTCAGAAATTTTTTCATGTTCCTGAGAAATTGACCGTGAAAATATTATTTGTTATATTTCGTAATATCTTTAACCCCAAATCAAAAAATGTCTTCATATTTTCGAATAAACATGGCCCTTATTTTGTTCGTATATTAAGCATTTATTTATACATTTTTTGACCGTAATGTGTAAACCGAAATACACTGATCACCGTTAGCGGTTGATGGTGAGATTAAATAACTGGAACTAGTACATTTCATACTTCATAAAGGACAATTAATTTGATGAAGTGACGAAAGTGGCTCGGGCTCTTAAAACACAAAATTCAAAACCACTTGAACAGTAAATAAAAACTGTTTAAAGTGCTTATTGGTTCCTTGTTTACTTCCGGTTCCTGTAATACGCCTCATTGTCAAGTAACCCTCTTCAGATAACTTGTGTTTTGACAGTTTTCATTAATTTAATGAGTTTGAATTCATATGATTATAAGGTTTCAGCAGTCCGGCACAACCACAGTAGGTTATATTGCAATGGCACCCAGTATCATGAAGCCTCGTTGACACGGGGCAAGTTTAGCAGCCGCTAGTGCTAACTACAAGTTAACTTACCCGGCAAGTAAGTGTTGACACTAGGATAGTTTGGCGGGAAAGTATTTGCAGCCAGTAGCCATCAAGATGTCCACAGACATGGATGTAGCAATTGATGCTGCAGTTGTTGTTTTGGCAAAGGAATTAGAAATAAATGTGAACAACAAAAGAAAGAAAAAACGTACAAAATGGGCGAGGAAGTTTAGGAGGCTCCAGTACACTACTTACTGAATTAGCTACTGAAGATCTACAGAATATAAAGACATATGCATGGATGTGCAGACGTTTGAGGAACTGCGATATTTGGTGGAGCCTCACATATCTACAAAGGACACACCGATGAGAAACGCCGTCCCAGCAAGATTAAATTGGAAATAACCTTGCGTTATTGGCAAGTGGCGATAGTCTTGCATAACATTCATACTTCTTCAGGTGCCCGGCCTCCACTATTTCAAAGCTTTTGCCTAAAAAAGTACTGCAGGCAGTCATTGATGTACTGAACAACTACTTACAGGTAATATATTGCAAATACATTTGCAATTTCCACCTATACATTGTTTATTTCTAGCAAACTTGTATATTTATATATGTAATTATCACACATACATCACAAAATATTTAGGAGAATAAAAGAAAATAGTGTTGTGAACAAGTTTTTATTGATTAAATTTCAATGTAAAGAATATTAAGGACAAAGCATTGTAATATAAATAGTATAGTTCTTCATAAGCAACACTCTCAATGGAAAATTGTGATTCATTATATAGGACCTACATTTGTGTATGAAACTGTAAGAACCACACGGTGCATTAAAAGATTGCGCCATTGATGTTGTGTTTTCTGACAGAGACAAGTCGTTCATGTGTTATTAAAGACTGTTTTTCCCTTGTAATATGATGGCAACGCCAACCATTTCACTGAAGCAACGAATATTCAACTACCCGCCTTTCAAAGGGCAAGGAGAGTGGTTGAAAACTCCTTTAGTATTCTTGCTGCCAGATTTAGGATTTTGTATGGCCGAATAAATTTGAAAACAAATACCATTGATCTTGTGGTCAAGTGTGTTTGCTACCTTCTAACTGGCTTATAGCAAAATCAACTACAAATTGTTTGGAAATGGTACAATTGATGAAGAGGATTTAGATACAGGAAATACATCCTGGGAGCTGGCAGAAGTACAGACAGTGAGCTTCATTCCGCAAGACTCCTGTCTTTTTAACAACTACAACAATGAAGCTGCAAAGAAAGAGGAGCAGTATGCAGAATATTTCATTGGAGAAGGGGCCGTTCCTTGGCAAATGAATTCCATTGGAGCCAATATAATACACTGAGTAGATAAAAAAATCTTTAGTGAAATTCCTGCATCTTTGCAGCTAAGCCATTGCGTTCTTAAACTTTTATTTGTGCCTGATTAAAGATCTCTAAAGGTAAATAATGTCACCTTCAGTGCCTTAAGACTAGAGTGATGTTATTACCCTTTCTAGACCTATAATCTCACTGCAAAAGTTTAAGAATATAGTGGACAGGTCTTCGCTTCAAAAGATGGATGAATTTCATTACAGTTTCACTCTCACTTATCGTTTATTAATCATGTATACCATCACTGTGAAAGGTTGTAGCTTACTTTATATTATATTATGTATTATGACATCCAATTCTGCTCCACTTCTCTTTGATTTTTCAGTTTTCATTAGTTCTTGTCTATAAACATTTTAATAACCGCCAATTTTCTTTCTTAAAAAATTCAACGTTGGGAACATGAAGGCCTTCCTTCATCAAAGCTTCGGCTAACATATTCATTGCCATGTCACGCTTGTTTCTGTTTATGTAATCAATGTGCCTTATATCCCACAGGCATTCCTTACCCATCATAAATTCCCAAAAACGTGGAAATTTCATTTTGGACTCCACTTCTCGCACATGCTTGCGTTCGGGGAAGGTGACAACTGTCAGCTAAGCGGCAACTAGGCGTTGACACGTGGACAGTTGTGGCTGCTAGTTGGTCACGTGACCGGCAAGTAGCGAGTAAAGTGAGCAAGGACATCAACTTCACTTGCCACTATCTGGACTATCCCAGCAAAATGGCAAGCTTACTAAAGCAGACCATACATTATCCAACTTGGTTGGACAACAATGTTGCCAACATTTTCTGCTCCTAGGCATACACTGTAAGACAAGTCGTCCAACATTAGTTATAGATGTCGATCTGTACTGATAACATACTTTGTGGCATATTATTGTTGTCTTTGAATTTTGAATAGAATTATTACGGAATGGACGTAGATGAAGAAATAACTTTTATGTGGTACAATAATTAGTTTATGTGCAGCTGAGAACGAAAAAGTGCGTAAAAAAAGAAAGTATTGGAGCAAAGCAATGGTTGCTAAATCGCCCACATAATTCTCATGTGAATTTGTTACGTGAACTACAAGAAACTGCTCAGATGATTACAAAAACTTCTTGAGAATGGACAATGTAAACCTATCAGGAACTGTTAAGCCTGGTTACGCCTTTCTTGGAAAAAAAGGCTACTAAAATGAGGATGACATGATAACAGTACGCAAAGCTAATTATTACGGAATGGACGTAGATGAAGAAATACTTTTATGTGGTACAATAATTAGTTTATGTGCAGCTGAGGAACGAAAAAAGTGCGTAAAAAAAGAAAGTATTGGGCAAAGCAATGGTTGCTAAATCATACATAATTCTCATGTGAATTTGTTACGTGAACTACAAAACTGCTCCCAGATGATTACAAAAACTTCTTGAGAATGGACAATGAAACCTATCAGGAACTGTTAAGCCTGGTTACGCCTTTCTTGGAAAAAAAAAAGGCTACTAAAATGAGGATGACATGATAACAGTACCAAAAGCTGTCCAACAACTTTACGATTTTTAGCGACCGGTCAGTCATATGAGGATTTAAAGTTTTTGACAGAATTTCTCCCAAACTATAGGTCAGTTTATTTTACCTACTTGCAATGCTATAATTGGTGTGCTAAAAAAGAAGCAAGTAATCAAAACTCCAACTACAAAAGATGAATGGAAAGAACTATCTACGTCCTTTGAAAGAAAGTGGAGATTTTTCACACTGTATCAGGTTGTGGACAGTAAACATGTCAACATAAAAAAACAGCAAATTCAGGTTCATACTATTATAATACAAAAAACATTCAGCATTGTCTTGTTTGGCATTGGAAATGCCAACTATAGTCATATATGCTGAGCTGGAGCAAATGGAAGAGCATCAGATGGAGGTTCAATCTAACAACAAATTCTTTGAACAACAGAAAATGATGACATTACATTTCCAGATCAGAGGATTTTACCTGCAAATTATGGGGAAAATGCCGTATGTCATGGTAGGAGACGATGCATTTGCCTTCTCTGAAAATCTAATGAAACCCTTCAGTGGTCAGCTAACAGATGAACAAAGAATCTTTTGCTATAGATTATCTCGAGCAAGATAGAAAATTGCTTTGGGATACTAGCTAGCAGGTTTCGGATTTTATTAACTACTATAAATTTAGCACCTGAAAAAGCCGCACGAATCACATTGGCATGCTGCTATCTGCACAATTATATCCTGAAAAAGAATGAGCAGTTATATTTTCAAGGAGCTGATATAGAAAATATAGATAATGCAACTGTGCAGGAGGGTTCTTGGAGATCTGATCCGGAACAACTAGTCCCATTACAACCAACTCAGAGAAGAATTCTACCACATGTGCTAAGCAAGTAAACAAGTTTTGTCAATATTTCTATACTGATGGTGCAGTCGCATGGCAGTGGAAAATGTTGAAGCTTACAACAACCTTCTGCAAAGGTGAACAGCAATAAAACATCAAAAACTGATAAAGTTTATTACCATTAACTAATATGCATCATAAACTGTATCAACTGAATATTACTTTTTTTTTAACATTTCCTTTAAGCAATGAAAAAATGAAAATAAAATATTGTACCTAATGAATGTGTATTCATCCTTGAAGTTGAATCTAGGTATACTACATCATTATAAAAATACATTAACTATATATTACATTGTTCAAAAACGTTTCCTTTAAATGAAAATAAATTGTTGTATCAAATGAATGTATTTTTATCCTTGATGTTTTAATCTGGGTATTTTATAACTAGTTTAAGGAATAATTTGGGTCTTGTAGAAGTTCAGTTATATTATAATGACTCCCGCTTGGCTTATGTCAGTTGAGACATTTTCATTGGATAATTGATAAGTGCATACAGGTTGAGTTGAAAATGTCAATGGGGTTGATGCTCGAATACTTGACCTACTGGACAAAGTGACACAGAATCCAAGGTTAACTGGTTTAATTGGCCCATTATAAAATCATCAATAGCTTTTTGCATACAACTTTTGTGTTTCGTTCAGCTTTCTGTAGGATACAGCCCAGCTATCTGCATAGGTTGCGGCTTCGTCCTTCATAAGTTTCTGATGTTTTATGAAAATCTAAATGTTCGACAGCTTTTTGCAAATACTGATCTTTAGTTGTATCATGAGTAGCCTGCATTTTCTCTTGGTACCTACTGTATTTCCAATTCCCTGGTCATCGCTCTCATCCAAATTACTATCTCCAGGTATCTAGTTTCTTGGTCTCCTAAAAAATCATGCAACAGATCGAGATACCATAAAGTTGGTTCATTTACATGTCATCACCGCCCACCAGACTTTCAGACTTTTTCCTTCTTTTTGTTCCCTCCTATAACAGGTTCTCATATTGTTTATATTTTTTCAAATCATCTAAGAGTGGCATTGCTAACTTCTTTCCTTCAAGTTATTCAACAATTACTTCCCATCTTTATTTCAGCTTGTTTTTATCTTTATATTCATCGCTTTTCACTTTCCAAATCGCAGGTAAACTTCTATATGTATCAATGAAACTTCTCCACTGTTCAGTGTCATTTATATTTGCCATAACGCCTATTTAACACTTTTATAAAACAGCTATTTCCAAAGAATGTGCCTTTAAGCAAGGTCTACACGATGAAACTAGGCTTCAACTGATGTTAATTGTGAGTTGTACACAACATGCCCATACATTGTCAAAAGGTTGTACAACATTAAAGCCACGCCTCATAAAATCAAAGCTGCTTTGATTCTCTCCAACCAAACCAACCAACCAAAATCTTGTTGTACAACCTGCCCATACACTGTCCAACATTTCATACAACCCAACCAAGTTGTACAACAAGTTGGATAATGTATGGCCCGCTTAACTTTTCGTTGACATTGGGCAATTAGAGGGGTAGTTTATAGGTCGCTAGTACTAGCGGCTGCTAAACTAGCCCCGTGTCAACGAGGCTTAACACTCATGCGTGCAGATTTCGGATTCAACCAGAGGTCTGTCCCAGTCATCGCCTATTTCGGTGATTTGGCAGGGCATTCGAAGGGGCTCAGCTGGATTAAAACCTTTGCGGCTTATTATTATTGGATGAAGGTATTTGCTTTGCCAGAGCATGATGACGTGTTTAGTTGCAGATTCTATATCTAAGTGAGACTGTTATGTCGACCAATATAAATTTACATGTGCATTCACGTTTTGCTTGGATCATTCGTACACAATAATTATTTAACGAATTGCTCACGAGGTGATTCAGTTAGTAATTGTATAAAGGGGTTCATTCCTTTTGGTTACTGCGTAATGAATTATGTTGAGATTGTAGGAGAGAGTTTTTTTTTTATCTCATAGCTAGCCCTCCCGTGGAAAATTTTTGTTTTCATTGGAAGCTTCTTAATTATCATCTAAAATTTGTTAATGTCCTCTTGTCAAATTTTCGATATAATCCATATAATTTAAATCATCATCATCATCTTTAATTCTTCAATGAACAGGTAATCTCTACAAATAAATTCTTTAGCAACAGAGATTACATCATAGAAGGCTTAGATTATTTTTTTACGCCTATAGACCATTGCCCAACATACAGCAGCTTGAGCACAGCCTAAAATTTCGACATTCAAAGAACACTTGTAATTCGTATTCCTATTTTGAAAATATTGTTATGACTGTTGAGCGTATTAGGTGTACTGTTATAATGCTGCAGAGTTAGTTACGTTGACCAATCCAAGAAGCATGTTAAGCGCGCTGTCATTGACGGCACCACTAACCTTATCACAGCCTGCTTTGAGCTAAGCAATGCGTAAAAAAAGAAATAAAATTCAAATCACACAGATTACGAATTATACCAATGCATAAAAGGGCTCATATTTATATAGCCATAAGGAAAACAGTGTTAGCTGTGAATTCACAAACTTGTCGACATGTTTGACATTAGGAATGAAAAAAAGAGTTTAACACTACTTGGCAACCATTACGCTGCGTCTGAGATTTTGGACGGTGCAAAAAGAATCATGTCAACTCAAATTTGAGCTTGACTGTTATACGGAGCTTAAGGGAAAATAACCTTGCCCATTGTATTCGAAAATGTCAATCTCACGGTTGCCTCTCAAATGCCTGCAGTTTGTCGATTTGATATTAAGAGGCCCGTTCCGTTTGATTTTACGAGCACTATTTCGCGAATGGAAAGCCATTAGTCTTTTATGAGAAAGAGAGAGACACACACACACACACACACACACACACACACACACACACACAGAGAGAGAGAGAGAGAGAGAGAGAGAGAGAGAGAGTAATATGTGTTATCTGGTACTTGAAGGAATTATTTTCCTAATTCTTATGGAACTTCCTTTGGTCTAGGACTCTAGGTTTTAGGCTGTTATTTATTTTTAGAGTGGGTAATGGGTTTGATATGAATTTACCACTTAACATGCATATCCTTTCAGAAACTGGTTGTGGAGTTTCAGAATGTAAATATGCTGTGAATGTAGCACATCCTAGACTCCTCCTTGGCCGTTTTGAATTTTATCCTTGGAAACCGTCTTGATTTCACTCATCGGTAGAGTAGTAATAGGCCTATAGATGCGATGATGTTCTTCAGTTATCGCAGATGGGAAGTATTAAACGTGACATTATTAGTGAAAAATTAAGTTTTGGTGACTTATTATTCTGGGAAATGTTCAAATCTCTCTTGTACCCCTCTACTCTCTCTCTCTCTCTCTCTCTCTCTCTCTCTCTCTCTCTCTCTCTCTCTCTCTCTCTCGTCAACTGGTATACATCCACGTGCAGGGTGCTTATGCTGAGGAAACCTATTGACTTGTATTTCATTTGCAAGGTAATTGCCACCCTGTAAATTAATTAGAAATCCTTCCTCTGTAGCTTGCTAACGATGAGTTTTCCTTTATAATGGTTGGAGAAATTCGATAGCAGTCGTACCATTCGGTCTACGGACAGGTTAGTGTGGGCGAGAGATTTTAGTTCGCTGTATTGATAGCTTTGAAAAAGCAACTTCTGTTGGTTAAATAGTTCTGTTTAAAGTTGCTTCTTGTTGCTTGATTGGAAAAGTTTGGATTGAAGCCATATTTTGTGCAGTTTTCCAAGCAGCTTTCAATGTAGTTGAACTCCTCTCGTATTGAATCGAGCTTTTTTGAAGTGGAAATAAAAAAAAATTTATTCAATTCGTTTTTTTATACAAAATTATTATTCTTGTTTCAACAAAAGTAAGCTGATTTCTTTACATTTCCAGTCTCCTATGGCTTTTGTCTTTTTTCTTTAGGAACAACACGACGCAATATCGGTATATGTTATTCGATGCTGTGACTTTGTTCCATTTTGCTTCACCTTGCGTTCACTTTACTTTTCAGACTGAAGGTCAGGCCCTTGCTTTCTCTGTCAGTAGCGCCGTAGGAGTTTATAAGTGTTTGCAGGAAAGGCGAGTCGGGAGAAATAGCCAGGTATAATTTATAATATTTACTTTTATTTCATTTTAGTAAATGATGTTGCAGCGTTAAATTGAAAGCAGTCTTGTACTACGGGATTAATGACATTCCTCTAAAAATGTCCAATTGTAATGAAGAGGACTGCTATTTCACCCTTTTCACTCATGCCTCTTTTTCCCTGCTGATATCGATGTCAGTACGATTCTGTGTAGCAAATCTCTACCAGGCTTAAAAGTTAGCCATTCATTTTTTCAATATGCAGTGCAACAGGTTATTAAAACCCGTGGGGGGTTAGTCTCGTCAGTGCACCTCACGGGGTGCACTGTAGACATTGCCAAAGGTTCTTTGCAGCGTCCTTTCGGCCCCTAGCTGCAACCCCTTTCACTCCTTTTACTGAACTTCTGGTCGTATTATCTTTCTTCCATCTTGCTAGCCACCCTCTCCTAACAATTATTTCATAGTGCAGCTGCGAGGTTTTCCTCCTGTTACACCTTCCGAACCTACCTATTCACAGTATCCTTTCCAGCGCTGAATGACCTCACAGTTCTTGCCCTTTGGCCTAAACTCAGTATAATCCAACAGGTTATTAAAACCCTTGGGAGGTTAGTCCCGTCAGTGCTCCTCACGTGGTGTACTGTAGGCATTATATACTAAATATTATTTGCCGCGTCCCTTCGGCCCCTAGCTACCCATTTTTTAGCCTTTTACTTTACCGTCAATACTCATCAACTATAACTTCACTCACCCATGTTGTTGATCCAGTAAAATGTCAAATCTTACGAGCAGACAGCGGGTTACTCCATTTACCTTCAGCACTTTTTCTTTAATTTTATTCCTCAGTGTTGTGTTTTCGTTTTGCTTGTGGTATTAAGGCTGTCCAATACATCTGTCACTCTTAATTGTTTTCATGTGTGATTGTATTGGTATTTGGTTATCATTCCATGAACGCTGGTCATATTTACTGCCTTCTAAATTATCATTAACCTTCGGTAAAACTAATTATCTGTTGGTGGCAAAAATTGCCTCGGTATCTTCTCTATTCACATTATTTCTTCTTTTAATCAATCTTAAAAAAACTTGTTATAATAATTATGGGCCCTTTTTAGTCTATCATTACCTCCCCACTATCAATTAGCTGTCATTTTATAGCCCATCATTAATTTCTACTATCAGTTAGCGGTCATTTTATAACTATTTTGTAGCCTATTAAGACATCAGCAGCTTTAAAAACAGTATCTCCGGACTCTTCCGAAATCAAATAAAATCCAGCTCTCTAAACGCTTGCGTTCGTGTTACATGAGAATTAGTTTGATTTGGCTGTTTTTTAGAAGCCATTAGGAGGAGTTTACTAGTTGTCTACTTTGATTTTCTTGTATTTTTTCATACACTCATCAAGAGGAACAATTCATTTATTATACTTGTTTTTCAATTAATGCCAGATAATACAAAGGGAATTTGTTGGTTCTAAATACATAGCTGAGTGGGTGCTTCAGTTTTATAAGAACTTGAAAGTAATGAGATGTTTCTTGGGCACAAGGACAATATGG
>NC_089752.1:46299174-46371674 GCF_040412425.1 Macrobrachium rosenbergii | reverse complement strand
TCCACACCATATATTCCTTCCTTTAGGTTGATAGAAATTTCATTTTCATCTTTGCATCATTTCTTTATTGAACCACGAGATTAAAGGAACGTTGGATCTATACCTGCCGTTCAGGTATAGATCCTCTCGAAAATTCATTATGTAATTCCAGTTATATGTATCATGGACGTATATTTAACTGATTCTTTATGCTGATGATATAAAATTTCTTCTTGTGATAATAATTCAGGAAGACATGGTTTTAAAAAAGTTACGTTACCTAAGGCCACCTTAGCGGGATTTTACCCATACTCCACCCAAGAACAACTACACCAGAATGACCGCATTTGGCTAGTGTTGTTCCTCGGTTTACTCACACTTTTAATGCCTCTAGTAAATTAACATTCATTCCTTACTTGCTTATACGCACCAGTAAATTTTAATATTTAAACAGTTTGTAGTGCTTCCCAACATCCAAATGTCCCCAAAGTCGCGCACCCCTATTTTATGCCCGGAATAATATGTATCAGTAAAAACGAATGTGCTGACGCTAAAGTCATACCATTCTTTACTCCCGTCTGTTTTTTTTTATCCCATTTATATACAGATAGTATGCTTATGATTCTTGCTAACGATAGCCAGTTGTTTTACTGCTCCTGTTCGTCAAGTACTGTTGTTTATAACAAATTCTTCCTTTTATTTTGCTGTCTGAATCCTGTTACAGGAAAATCCTTCCAACTATTGCATCCTTAACTCTTGTTACAATAATTTATTTCTTCTGTTGTGTTTCCAGAACCCTAGAAAACTTCGCCACGCCACGGCCTTGAACTTAATTTGGACCATTTATTCAATTACATAAGACCGAGAAGTATTCCGTCAGCACGAAACCCTGGTTTGCTTCTATAATTAATAACATATTCATGCAAGTGAAATTGGATTCTAAGAAATTATCCATTACTTGTTCACTATATTAGAATGTGCTCGTATTTAAAGGATTACTGCAAGTATGTTACACAGAATCATTGACAAGTTCTTAGTGGAAATACAAGAATTAGAACTGTGTTTTCTGATAAATTTAGTAACCAGAAAAAATAAACAGAATAAAAGAAAAAAAAAAAAATGTTCATGTCCCGTAGATAGAAGATTTCTAATTTGTAATAGTTGCTCTTATTCTCTGACTGCAGAGCGCACTCCATATATAATACTCTTGATGATCAGGTGTTGTATCTGCGTATAACTCTGATGCATAGGTGTTTATATTGTTCGGTAGCGTATATTACATAGATTCATTGCTGGAGAGTGACAGATATTAGCTCTACTTAATATATTACTTTGCATTTTTCTTTGCTTTATTTGCTGGTGATATTAGCCCCATCATCCCTCCAAGCGTTGCTGTTTCATTTTTTGCTTTCTCTTCTTGATGTGTTTAATGGGTGAAAGCAGGTCACGATTGCGTAACAGTTTGCCTGCGCTATTCCCATCCTTGTATTTTTTGGTTGCCTTGTCCTAGAGTATTATCAGAGGTTTCAATGATCTCTGTTTTCTTTCTTTCTTTCATTCCTTCTTTCTACCTTAGGGCTGCACGCTGCATATACATACATAACATACATATATACATATATTTATATATATATATAATATATGTATATATTATATATATGTATATATATATATATATATATATATATATATATATATATATATATATATATATATATATATATATATATATATATATATATATATGTATAAGAGACACGTGCAAATGTTTTTCAAATTTTAGTGGTGTTGAGACGTTCTGTGTGTGAAAAATATTAGGAACTCTTGTAAGCAAAGTATATAGGTGTTGCATGTGTGAAATACAAAACCAATGTTTGGATGTTCACCTTAGACAAAGGGTATTCCAGTTTTTCATTTTTAATGGGTGTAAAGTGTGAAATAATATGTATATATATATATATATATATATATATATATATATATATATATATATATATATATATATATGTGTGTGTGTGTGTGTGTGTGTGTGTGTGTGTTTGTGTGTATGTGTGTGTATGCATATATATATGTGTGTGTGTATAAATTTTTAAATATATATATATATATATATATATATATATATATATATATATATATATATATATATATATATATATATATATATATATATATATATATATATATACAGTATATATTTATAAACTGGATTTATCACACAAACGTATTATTTCTGTTTATAGCAAAATTTGCATTAAAAAATTTTTGGGGATACTGATAGATTAAAGTATTTAAGTGAAGGAAACACAAGCCAGGTTTGATTTCTGTTTGCTCAATTCTGGTAATGAAGTTTTATTATTACCTTAGGACAACCACCTACGTGCTCATACGCTTTCTTCTTCCATAATTCAATTGCGAGAAGTCTATAGTGGTTCATTCATATTCACATGTTGTACGTTTCCAGGATCCTAGTAAAAAAGGGTTATAAAGAGACAGTTGCTCTATATTTACATGACTAACCTTTAATGTTTTATTTACCTTGTCCGTGTATTATCACAGTGATATAGCAATTGAAGTGATGTTTTCATTTTTTCCTTCTCCGTGTCCAGTTTGTGTTATTACACTGGATTAGGTTTTTGTTAAAACGTTATTGAAAGTATTTTCATATTTGTTAGCTTCTACCAAATTAGGATTGTTAAGCATTGTTTTATCCATGTTTCTCTGTATTTCATATCTAGTTAACCACCACTGAATTTTCCTGTTTTATTCTCCTCTTTGATGTGCACCAACTAATCGTATAAGTCTCTGTTGATTAGTCAGAAACTGGAGGTCCACACCAAGCCCCCTTCTTGCTCTTACGCCTTACCTCACATACGGGCGCCTTAGTTCTAAGCAAGGCCCCTTGCTGGCATAAGGGTGCCGTAACCCGTACCAGCGAGTCCTCCGACTTATTTTTCTACTTTTTAGTTTTCTGTAAAAGAAAACTATTGAGATGGCTTTGTCTGTCCGTCCGTCCGCAGTTTTTCTGTCCGCACTTTTACTGTCCGGCCTCAGATCTTAAAAACTACTGATGCTAGAGGGCTGCAAATTGGTATGTTGATCATCCACCCCGTCATCAAACATACCAAATTGCAGCCTCTGCCAACTATTTTTTTATTTTATTTAAGGTTAAAGTTAGCCATGATCGTGCGTCTGGCAACACTATAGGACAGGCCACCACCGGGTCCTTGGCTGAAAGTTTCATCGGCCGCGGCTCATGCAGCACTATACCAAGACCGCCGAAAGATAGATGTATTTTCGGCGTCTTGATTATACGGTGTACAGAAAACTCGATTGCGCCGGAGAAACTTTGGCGCACTATGTACTTATTTCTACTTTTTATCGTTGTCGTTGGATGTTTGATAGATACAGAGCCGCTCTCCTAACTGTTTCGTCAATGTTCAGCATAGTTTTGTTTCTATGTCATTTTGAATAAATGTTCTGTACATGAAATTTAGTTGGAATTGTTCATCATCTCGTTTAATGTCACAACTGCCTATTATGCATTTGAGTATCTGTCCCCTGATTGGTTTACATGATTTTCTACCCTGCTGCCAGTAAAACCGAAATCTGAGCAGCGTGTAATCCTCTAGGAGGATTACACTGTAATATCTGAAATGTTTTGGAAAGTTTAGAGTATTTGTTTGCCAACCCCAGTTACTGTATATAAATTTTGTTTGGAGAGAACAGAGATTTTGTTTGATATCAGTTGCCTTTTCAGTAAACCTGTCCCAAAATATTATAGCAAACATTTATTTCTGTCCTGATGCATCGCTCCACGTCCTCCCGACCTCACCCCGTTCTCTCGCTTTTACCCTCTGCTATTTATTTATAAGGTGTAGAAAAATGTAGGCCACAAACATATGTGCGTTAACAGCATGAACCTTGTAATAAAGCTTAGCAACAGTCTCTTTCCCGACCATTTGGGACTTTTCCCCTTTTTCACAAAGATTAACATCCATTTCCCGAGGAGCCTTGATGAAGTAAATTACTGCCGGTCATACCGTCCATGAACGTAGCTCAGCGGGCAAACAAATTTTGCTACAAAGCTTTTATTTTGCTGTGCTCGTCTTCCTTTTTTTTTTTTTTTTTTTTTTTACCAAGTTTCCTGTTTAGTTTTAATTGAGTGTTTAATACATGAAAGTGTAATATTTTATGAGGCTTTTTTTTTTCACTCACCTTGCTTTTTGTATCATTGTTTTTCGTCATATCTTACTCACATATGGCATGCGGGATAATTTCTTACTTTGTTTCATCACACTCGTGGATAGTGAGAGTCCATTGTCAAAGTATAGAAATTAGCCTGAAAATAACAGTCTCATTTTCAAGTTTTTGAGTGGTGTCATATTCTTGATGGATTTGGACCTACTGTAGACCGGATGCATGTCATATGCTATACTCTGTGTAACTTTAGTAAATGGAATATGAAGGATTTATAGGGATGTCCTCAGATCCGAGGTCATTTCCTTCAAATACCAGTTGGGTGCGAAGGAAGTTAGGCTAATGTTTATACCGACCTCTGGGAACATGGCTGTGGCTAGTTATACGCATTATTTGGGCCTCGGCAAGCATATACTGATGTTCCTGTACATTCCAGGATTTATGAATATGAGAGCCTCTTAATTCCCTCTTCTTTTTCATCAACTTTCTAGTCTCCTTCGTATTGTCTTCCTTTTTACCCCTCATCCTCATCCTCCCTCCTCTTCCCCAATGACTTGCTCGAGCAGAAAAGTCTAACTCATTTAATTTTTCCTCGTTGTCTCAAAGTTTCCTGGGGGTTTAGGCGAACAATAGCGTGACAGCCACTCTGGGACTTGGGACCTGGACCTTGGGTGGCGTACGGACGACGGGGTGGGGAGCTGGAAAAGGTGGTTTTTGTTTGCGGTGTCTGTCTGGATCAGAGTTTTCGGAAATGGGTTTTTTTGAAGTCTTAGTGAACATACACAATACTTTAAGCCCAGCTTGTTCCAGTAATAATAATAATAATAATAATAATAATAATAATAATAATAATAATAATAATAATAATAATAATAATTACAAGGACTGCATGACGGCGATGAGGTAATGACGATCTGTAATGTAATAATGATGTAATTTGTAAGGCCCACTTCCTCGCAATGTAATATTCACTTGTGGTGTATAGTTCACACTTGAGTTGGAAATTCATTGAAATTAGAATTTCAACCACTTTGTAACGTTCAAGTTTTAACGACTTTCTTACAGCCAGATGTTCTTAGACGTTTAAGAATCATAATTACAATATTTTTTATGTGTTATTTATAACATTTTCATTAGAATAGATAAATCAAGATATACTCGTACTCGTACGACGTATTCGCTGTAGTTAGCATCTCACTACGGTATGATATATTTTATTAAAATCTGTGATTGTGTCTGCATGTTTTTTTAAGTTACGACTTCATATCTTCAATGTTCATATCGTAATGAAGTTGTGTTATTATGAATGTTCTTGAAGTAATAAAGATATTAATATATTCACTGCATCACTATTATGATTTGGAGTCATTTTCGCATCGACTATTTAAGAACGTGGCATTTATTTTACGCACTGTAATTAAATATAAAGTTTGTGAGATACCCTCGAAGTCAGTCTGTCTCTCCGAGGTAGGTTGCCGTGTGATTCATTTCCTCGGGACGTGGATCGCTCACGTGTTTGTGAAACAACCGATAACCCGATGTTCCTTCGTTGCATCACTGTGTCTTGTTCCCTCGCATGCTGCCACGACATTGCATGCACCCTGTTTCCAAGATTACCTGCAAGGCTCCCCTATCCCCTCCCCCTCTTCCGCGACATGGGATTGCAGTTGTCACCAAAGATTTTCTCCTGCTTATTCCACTGGTTTTAGTTTTCTGTAAAAGAAAACTATTGTGCCGGCTTTGTCTGTCCGTCCGCACTTTTTTCTGTCCGCACTTTTTCTGTCCGCCTTCGGATCTTAAAAACGGCTGAGGCTAGAGGGCTGCAAATTAGCATGTTGATCATCCACCCTCCAATTATCAAACATACCAAATTGCAACCCTCTAGCCTCAGCAGTTTTATTTTATTTAAGGTTAAAGTTAGCCATAATTTTGCCTCTGGCAACGATATAGGCTAGGCTACCACCGGGGCAGTAGCTGAAAGTTTCATGGGCCGCGGCTCATACATCATTACACCGAGACCTCCGAAAGATGGATCTATGTTCGGTGGCCCTCATTATACTCTGTAGCGGCTGTACAGAAAACTCGTTTGCTCCGAAGAAACTTAGGCGCATTTTTTACTTGTTTCTAACAGTGTTTTATTTGATGAGTTATTTTCCAATAACCTTACTCAAACAGGTTATCCAAGTGAGACAGTTGTGTTCGCACATTTTTCCCAGAGAATTACCAGATTTACCATTCTTTCTACCACAAGTTTGTGATCTCCAATTACCAACGTCGTGTTGCGAAATTTCTTTACCA
Source organism: Macrobrachium rosenbergii (assembly GCF_040412425.1). Classification (NCBI taxonomy): domain Eukaryota; kingdom Metazoa; phylum Arthropoda; class Malacostraca; order Decapoda; family Palaemonidae; genus Macrobrachium; species Macrobrachium rosenbergii. Next base: position 46,365,197 of record NC_089752.1, on the reverse strand, counting down.
ATTCGTAATGTGGTTAATGACTTGAATAAGTTTAAGTATTGAGAAAGATAAGCAGAGTTACTTAAACCCAAATACTTTCAAGTAGGAAATATACCCCAAGTACTGATTAATTAGTTGTCCGTCGACATTTTCGGGTCGCATCCAGGAGTGGAAAGATGAAAAAAATAACGTGTTTGATGTGCGCTCAGTAAAATGTTTGTACCTTTATAATAATGATTTAAAATGGGAAGGTCTCAACGGGGCAATCCTCTTACCACTGGAGTGACACCATTTATCAGATTCTTTCTCTCTCTCTCTCTCTTCCCCCGATGGCCATTGTCGAACATCCAAGAATTCTTCCTAAGTCATCAAAATGAAAAGAGAGAGTACAGTCCCTGTATTATTATTATTATTATTATTATTATTATTATTATTATTATTAGTAGTAGTAGTAGTAGTAGTATTATTAGTAGTAGTAGTAGTAGCAGTAGTAGAGTAGCAGTAGCAGTAGCAGTAGCAGTGGCAGTAGCAGTAGCGGTAGCAGTAGTAGTTATATTAGCATGGAAAGTAGAATTTCTGAATATCTTCCCAAATCGTATTTTTCCTGGATATGTGTAAACTTAGTCAAAACAGTGAATCTTGAGATAACTCCTGCTCTTGTTTGCACAGTTTGCTTTAGAAACATCTGAAATTTAAATGAGCATTATAATTTCTCTTTCGAAATCCCAAAAGTTCCTACTTATGTAAATTTTGATATATTTTCTATTATATTTGTCATGTGTTGTGTGTAGTAATGCTGTGTATTGAAATACCAAGTGTCAGATCTTAAAAGGGTATTTTGACTGCGTGATTTTAGAGATAAGATACATTTTTCTGTTAGTCATGTTTGCATAGCTGGTAGGCTAATGTTTACCCAGGTGTCAGGTGTTCAACCAGGGTAACCCCCTCTTTTTCGAAGGATCGTGCCCAAACCACTTAAGCTGTCATCAAAAGAGTGATGAGGTGACAGGTCTAGATAATATTTGTGGACTGAGGCAAGGATAAAACCCCTTTGTGAAGGTTTGTTTCCTTATCTACTTAAACTGTCATTAAAAAGAGATATGGCATGACAGGTTTAGATAACAGTGGTTGGTTCCAAAAGCTTGTTGTTTGAACAAGTGTGCAGATAGGAAATCCCCTGTCAATTAAATAAATATGAAATAACAGGCTAAAGAGCTCTCCTTGACCCTTGTGGGATTTCCCTTCTCCAGGGAAATTTCCTTTGTTATTTTTTCCCACTCAGGGAAGATTCCTGGGGTGTTTCTCAAAACTGTCTTAGTGGCAACATAGGTTACTTCACATAGTAGAATTTGGAAAGCTTGGATTAGCTTATTAGAGTCTATTTGAGTTGGTCAAACTCTGTCTCTCTGTTATCCTCTCTTTCTTCAAACGAGAGTAAAATTTATAGCATAATAGATTTTATGGTGACTGGTAACAGATATCTTTTAGGATCTGATTTTGCTGAAACTGTGTAGCCTTATAGGCACCAAATGAGTCCTTCAGTCGAGAAACATGTCAAGCACCATTTTTAAAATTTGAGGAAATCGCAATTGAAAATTGGCAATTTTCAATCATGAGTTACTCGGTATATATAATAGCTAGGAGCTTCATTTTTTTTAAATAGTAGCAAATTTTATGCACAATACAGCTAACATAAAATATTTTCAATACGATGTGTAGCTTTTTGGCAGTTGTGTGAAAACCTAACCTGACACCTTAATTTTGTATGTATTTTCCCCTTTATAAGCCAATAAATGAGTTATAAATGCATGTTTGTTGTATTAAATACCCTAATTATGCATGAAATATGTCTGTAATGTGTTTAGTAATGTTTTAACATATATATGCTGGGGTCAGTTGCCTGATGCGCCCTCAAATTTTCCACATTAATAAATTTCACTTCCTACACTGTAATTAGGATCATCAGAGAACTCAAAATCACTGTCTCCTTTCCCGCTGCTAATACGCATACGCCTTTTCTTACCCCTAACACTCCCGGTAAGGCTTTCTTCACCAACACTAATGGCGGTATTGTCACCAACACTAGGTTCACCTTCATTTTTCCCTTTATTACCCTCCACATTCCCTTCAAAATTACCTTGCTCGCACGCTTTGATTACTAGAGAATCGTCTGACACAATATCAATCAACTGAGTAATCTCCACATCAACATTTTCGTCACTTTCTTCAGACGAACTTTGGTAATCATGGAAAGCATGGCCGTAAAAACTATTAACAGACAACTTTCCATCACTGTCTCTCACTGGCTTTTTCTTTGTTAATAACTGTTTACCCTTCCCTTTTTTGCCCCCAAACACACCACGACGCTTTCCTGTCATATTAATAATCTTATTAATCCACAACACTTATTATTAATCACGATTTCGGTGAAATAATCAGACGATCCCGCAATCACCACGTGAAACTCCATGTTGTGTTTACAAACTCACTCCTTCTATGTCAGCTGATGCTGTATGGCGAAGCTGATTGGATGAAGGCGCTGTGACGTAACGCACATCTTTCTCAACTGAAGAATAGCCACCAGCCAAGCGCCATAAGCTAGCATGGTTTGGGAGGTGTCATGTTACTTCACGGAACTACGTCCCGTTTCGGGAGCTTCGAGAAGTAGTCTAAGCGACATCTGCGAGAGAGGTGAAAATAGGGTGGGATTGGACAAAAAATAGACTATATTGGAGGGTGCTGTTGGCATGTTTCTCGACAGATCTGTGATGTACAAGGATAAAACCAGCGAAAAATAAAATAAAACCACTTTGGCCCAGGATGGTGCTTGGCATGTTTCTCGACTGAAATGCTCAAATATAAAGTGTTTTTGTGCTGCAGCAAGGGATTTTACACAAGTAATACAAGCTTGTATAAGGTAAGGTGGATTTTTACTTATTATACCATGGTATAATAAGAAATATCAGGGAGATTTTACCTTTGTGAAATTATTGTTGATAAATCTTTCATGCATTTTTTTGTGTGTTCTTGTTTTGTGCATTTTTGTGTGTGTTCTTGTGTTTGTAATTTTATAGTTTCACCCAAACTTTTGTGTTGGTGATTTAACATTTATTCACGTATTTTGATACTTTAACATTCCATACTTGATTTGATTGTCATTTGTTAAGATTTCCTTTTCAAATTTTGAGTAATTCTTAATAGTTTAAATTTTGCTTAGTTACCATAATTTCTTGATAAATTAAAGTTTCGTGAATTATTCTTGTTTAAGAATTAATACAATTCTTTTGTTGTTTTCAAGTAATGGTAAATTTTTTAGATTGTGAATTCTAATTATAAATTTTGAAGTTAAAAATAAATTTTTGTATTTAAAATTCTTAAACACAGTGTTTCATTTGCTGACCACCAGTGAATAGGGGTATTTGTGTGTGCATAAGGCAAAGTGATAAACATGTTTTGTTCCCTTTAGTTTTAGTGAAGTGAATTAAGACCAGGAAACAATTATAGTTGTTTGATGGAGTGATGCCCTTTTTATCTAGTATATTTAATACCTCATAACTTGATAAAGTTAGTTTGAATTTTCAAGTGATAAGTAATTTTAAAGGGATCACTGTTACCTTTAGACTGTTCAGTCATAATTTTATTGTTATGAGGGTTCAGGTATCTCACTGAAGTGAGGTAAAATTTTTGGATTTTGTGACTAGTTGTGTGATAACCAGGTACTTTGTACACTTCGTGACAATATTATTTGGTGCCCAGACCCAGGAGAACAAAACAATATATCACTCTGGTGTATGGTTTATACTGGTGGTGTTAGGGATATATTTTGATAGGAGAGTGACCACATAGTTATTTTGAAATTGTATTGTGAATTGTTTAGTTGAGTAACTTAGAGAAAATGGCTCTGTTCGAAGTCCAGAAGTTTTTAGCAACTCCATCCATCCAAGAGTTATCTGAATCCAAGCTGACTAAGGCACAGTGGATTGCTTTAGCAGTGGGACGTGTGGGTAATGTGACTAGGGGTATGATTGAGGCAGAAATCAAATGTATTGCAATTCAAGCATTGATGGACTCTGGTAAAATAGACAAAGAGTTAAATGAGGCACAAGAATTGTTGATTGCAGCTGAAATAGAGTTTACATATAAGCAAGAGCAAAAGAAAGAGAACGGTGATGCAGGAGCAGAGCTTATATGTTTAGAAGCAGAAGAAAATTTGATTAGACTGAAGATGCAGGCTGACAGAGAAAAAGAAGACAGATAAAGAGCAAAAGAAGAAAGGGAAAGAGCAAGGAAATGAGAAGATTATGAAAGAGAGATGAAATTAATGAAAGCTCGCTCCAAATTACCTGTAACACCTTATAACTATATCCAAGGTAATTCAGACTCTGTGTTTGATGTAGTAAGAGAACAGAAGTTAATTCCAAGGTTTACAGAAGAACCTCCAGATGAGTTTTTTGAACACTTTGAAAAAGTAGCTCTAGGTATGGGATGGCCAGAAGGTAAACGGTCAGTCTTGTTGCAGAGTGTTCTGATTGGTAAAGGAAGAAGTGCCTATTTAGGCTTAAAAGCTGATCAGTGTGAAGAATGTGATGTACTGAAACACAATGTGCTACAAGTTTACCAGATGACCCCTGAATATTATAATGAAAGATTCAGATCTTTGAGAAAGAAAGACAAGATGACTTTCTTGGATTATGCCTACAAAGTAAGAAGATGTTTCAAATGATGGTTGGAGGCTGCTAAAGTTAAATCTATGGACGAACTTGAGGAGTTAGTAGTCCTAGAGCAATATCTTAGAAGAATTCTTGAACACATAAGAGCTTATTTAAGAGAGAGAGAGAGGTTAAGAAACTTGAAAAAGCTGCTACACTGAGCGAGGACTACAATATAATCAGTAGCAAGAGGAATTATAATGTCAAGTACCAGAACCAACAACTCACAGGTTATAGGTCTCATTCAAATGTCCGGAACTTTGATATTAGGAACCCTTCTAGTGACCATGCCATTACAAAGCCAGGATATACCCCTCAGCAATTGAATGTTAAATCCTCATCATCCAGCTTCTCAAGGCAGATACAGAAGACTAATGTTGTGTGTAAGAGTAGAACACTACAGTTGAGATTGTTATCAGACGCAACAACAGACCAAGCCAGTTAGTCAAGTGGTTAAAGGTAACCAGGTGAAGCAAGTATTTCCCACACTGAATACTGAGACTAGACAAGCAGAGTGTTTAGCAACCAGTGGAAATGTAACCTCAAGCAGTGAGTGGCTGAGCAGTTTGGAGGGTTTTAAGCCATATATCTATGAAGGTATGCTGACAACTCAAGGAGGGAGTGTGCAGGTATCAGTCAAGGTATTACGTGATACAGGGAGTAACCATAGTGTGGTAGTTCGTGGTGCTCACCCACAGTTGGAGAAGAATCTCACCGGATATTCAGTTATTTTGAAGGGTATAGGAGGAGAGGAAGTAACTCCTATATGCTGCTTGCATCTGTCCTGTGAATTGGTGACAGGAAGTATTGATTTTGCTGTAAAGGACTCACTAGCTGTTGAAGGTGTACATGTTTTACTGGGTAACAAAGTTGGTGGTGTACCCTTTGTTCCTTGTCGTATAATGACAGACAAACCATTGAGGATTAGTCCTATTGTAGAGTTAGAGAGGAAAAACCCCCACTTGTTTCCAAGTTGTGTAACTACCAGGAGTATGAAGAGAACTATGTTTGCAAGTGAAGAAACTGAGGATTTACCTGTACCAAAAGGATCTTTGAGCTTAGAAGAGCTATTCCAGGAAAGTGAAGGTTCCCCTAGTGTTAGTAATGAAGAGATTACCCAAGAAGAAGAGGATCTAGTTGTTGTTGAAGAGACTCAGCGTAGTCAAAGTGTTCGTGAACATAGTACTGAAACTACAGTAGCAGAGTTACCGGATATTGAGAGTTCAGCCTTTGAAGTTGGTCAAGTGACTAGAGAGAAACTAATGGAACTGCAGGATACAACGTTGGCTGATATGTTCTTCAGAGTTGTTGATCAAGAAGAGGTGTAACAAACTCCTACCTGTTATTTTCTAAAGGAAGCATTACTAATGAGGAAGCATCGACCTGCAGATATACCGGGAAACGCTGAATGGGGGGAATATCAATAAATTGTGATTCCATAACCATTAAGGAAGCATGTGGTAGCAGTAGCACACGAGTCTGGACATATGGGAATCAGGAAGACTGTTGAGAAGATTATGAAGTATTTTTTCTGGCCTGGACTTCACAAGAATGTTAGCAAGTTTTGCAGAGAGTGTCACACATGCCAGATAGCTGGAAAACCGAATGAAACTATTCAGAAAGCCCCCCTACAACCAACAGAAGTTAGAGGAGAACCCTTTGTAAGGTGATTATAGATGTGGTTGGACCGCTTTAAAAACAAAAGAAAAAATGAATATCTGTTTACCTTAATGTGTCCAGTAACAAAGTATCCTGAGGCGATTCCTGTAAGGAGTATAAGTGCAAAGGTAATTGCTGAGAAGTTGGTGGAGTTTTTGTCCAAGTTTGGAATACCAGAAATTGCGCAAAGTGATAGAGGAACGAACTTTACTTCAAAATTGTTCCTGGATGTGATGAACTTATTAGGAGTGAAACAACAGTTATAAACTGCTTACCATCCAGAGACTCAAGGAGCCTTGGAAAGGTTCCACCAGACTTTGAAAAGTATGTTAACAAAGTACTGTTATTTGAAGTTAGGAATGCTTATCAAGAAAGTATGGGATGTTCACCAAATGAAATGATTTTTGGTCGAGACGTGAGAAGTCAATTGAAGATGCTTGCAAAGAATTGGGAAGAATATCAAGAGGAAATCCAAGGAGAATATGTGAAGAACTTGAACAAAAGGTTAAGAGAAATTAGAAAATTCTCGTTAGAAAATTTGAAAATAAGTCAAGAGAAAATGATAAAGAAATATGATGAGGACTAAGCTAAGAAATTTTAGTGCTGGATAGCAAGTTCTAGTGTTCTTACCAGTGAAAAGATTTCCTCTTACCAATAAGTTTCAAGGTCCTTATAGGATAATAGAGAAGTTAAGTGATCAAACTTATGTGATTGAAACACCAGGAAGAAGGAAACGACAGAGGAAGGTACATGTGAATCTTTTGAAACCTTACTTCTCAGAGACTAGAACTTAAACAGTGTCAGTGGCCCAAACAACTTCATTTACAGAGGATGATGATGGCTACGAATTGGGAGCTGAAAACAAGATGAATAATTCTTCAATTTTGGAAAATTTAGAGAACAAACTAAAACATCTGAGTGTTGAGCAAAGCAATGAATTAAGTGAATTGATTCAAAGTTCCCCTGAAATTTTTGCAGATGTACCTAGGTGTACGTATTTGACAAAGCATGAGATAAAGATCAGAGAAGATGGAAAACCTTTTAAACAAAGAGCTTACTGCATATCACCTATTCATCTAGACGTTTTGAAAAAAAGAAGTTGAATATTTATTGCAACATGGATTAGCAGAACACAGTTCAAGTCATTACAGTTCTCCTTGTGTGTTAGTGAAGAAACCAGAAGGCTTATTTAGGATGTGTACTGATTACAGGAAACTGAATTCCATCAGTGTGGCTGACAATTATCCCTTGCCTCTTATTGATCAATTACTTGATAATATTGGGCAAGTCAAGTTTGTTTCCAAGACAGACATGTTAAAACGATATTATCAAATTCTCTTTGATGAGGATGCTAAGTTGCAGTCAGCTTTCATTACTCCTTTTGGACTGTATCAAGATGTAACCATACTGTCTAGAGATAGAGAACATTTTTGGAAAAAGCAATGTAATTGTTGATTATTTATCTCATTCCGAATTGTTGAATTCAAACCCAGGATAATTAATCTTCTGGGGGGAGGAATATAATGATGTGGCTTTGTGATAAATTTATTTTCTGCAAATTTAATATGTTTTCTGTAAATTTTGATATATTTTCTATTATATTTGCCATGTGTTGTGTGTAGTAATGCTGTTTATTGAAATACCAAGTGTCAGATCTTAAAAGGGTTAGTTTGACTGCGTGATTTTAGAGATAAGATACATTTTTCTGTTAGAGTCATGTTTGCACAGCTGGTAAGCTAATGTATACCCAGGTGTCAGGTGTTCAACTAGGGTAACCCCCTCTTTTTCGAAGGATTGTGCCCAAACCACTGAAGCTGTCATCAAAAGAGAGATGAGGTGACAGGTCTAGATAATATTTGTGGACTGAGGCGAGGGTAAAAACCCCTTTTGTGAAGGTTTGTTTCCTTATCTACTTAAACTGTCATTAAAAAGAGATATGGGGTGACAGGTTTAGATGACAGTGGTTGGCTCCAAAGGCTTGTTGTTTGAACAAGTGTGCAGGCAGGAAATCCCCTATCAATTAAATAGATATGAAATGACAGGCTAAAGAGCCTCTCTGTTATCCTGTCTTTCTTCAAAGGAGAGTAAAATTTATAGCATAATAGATTTTGTGATCTCTGGTACAGATATCTTTTAGGATCTGATTTTGCTGAAACTGTGTAGTCCTATAGGCGCCATATATAAAGTGTTTTTGTGCTCCAGCAAGGGATTTTACAAAAGTAATACAAGCTTGTATAAGGTAAAGTGGATTTTTACTTATTACTATCATGGTATAATACGAAATATCAGAGAGATTTTGCTTTAGTGAAATTATTGTTCATAAATCTTATGTGCATTTTTTTTTGTGTTCTTGTTTTGTGCCATTTTGTGTGTGTCCTTGTGTTTGTAATTTCATAGTTTTACCCAAACTTTTGTGTCGGTGGTTTAACATTTATTTACTTAACATTTTACATATTTTTGATACTTAACATTGCATACTTGATTTGATTTTCATTTGTTAAGATTTTCTTTTCAAATTCTGAGTAATTCTTGATAGTTTAAATTTTGCTAGTTAACGTAATTTCTTGATAAATTAAAGTTTTTTAATTAATCTTGTTTAAGATTTAATAAAATTCTTGTGTTGTTTTCAAGTAATGGTAAATTTTTCAGATTGTGACTTCTAATTGTAAATTTTGAAGTTAAAAATAAATTTTTGTATTTAAAATTCTTAAACACAGTGTTTCATTTGCTGACCACCAGTGAATAGGGGTATTTGTGTGTGCATAAGGCAAAGTGATAAACATGTTTTGTTCCCTTTAATTTTAGTGAAGTGAATTAAGACCAGGGAAACAATTATAGTTGTTTGATGGAGTGATGCCCTTTTTATCTAGTATATTTTAATACCTCACACATAACTTGATAAAGTTAGTTTGAATTTTCAAGTGATAAGTAAGTTTTAAAGGGATCACTGTTACCTTTAGAGTGTTCAGTCGTAATTTTATTGTTATGAAGGTTCAGGTATGTTGCTAAAGTGAGGTAAATTTTTGGATTTTGCGACTAGTTGTGTGATAACCAGGTACTTGGTACACTTCAGTGACAATACATACATATATATATATATATATATATATATATATATATATATATATATATATATATATATATATATATATATACATATATGTATGTATGTATATGTATATATATATATATATATATATATATATATATATATATATATATATATATATATATATATATATATATATATATATATACAGTATAAATGTGTGTGTGTGTGTGTGTGTGTGTGTGTGTGTAAAGAGAAAACGACCATGTACATGTATACTTACTCATCATATGTAATTTCATTGGTGTGTGTTTTACAGAATGGCAGAGAATTTTTTTTTATAGAAAAGAATATTTTTTTCTGTCTCATTCTTTCTGATCTCAGTATTCCATTAATTCTCAAGGTCCTGCTTGTTTAGACTACATTTATTAAATGACAGTTGATGTGAAGTGCCGTTGCCAGAGTTCTCTGAGGGGGAGAGCTGGATCTTGTTGGGTAGGACTGTGGTTCGCTTCTGGCTTTTTGCCCACCTATGCCCCAGCTGTAAATTGGTATCAGCGTTTGTCAGGGTCAAGAAAGTAGTGAGATTGCACTTTTCTGACTCACCCTCTGCAAAAAGAAAGAGACTTGCGGCGGAAAAATATGTATTTTTCTGTCTGCGCGACCAGCACAGAATCATGATATAATCCTTCCCCATCCGACCAAGCTGTCAGGTTGGGAAATCTAAAAAATCTCTCCTGCGTATCTAGTGGGAATGAGAAATATTTTCCTGCTTGAATTTCACTGTAACGAAAACCCGACTCGACTCCAGTCACAAAACTAATTTTATTTGGAAGTCAACTCCTCCTCCTCCTCCTCCTCCTCCTCCTGTAATAATTTTTGTGTTTTGTGAGTGTGATTAAATGAAAACAGCAGAGGCAAAAAAATTACGTAAAAGTCACTAATGTTCCCCCCGCCCCCTTTTGCCTTTGATGCATGACGTTGTTCTGCGTCTCTAAATAACAGATGCATAGTCACTAATGGTTACGTGTCCGCTCTCTGTATATGAAAGGGTGGTCCGACTTTTGCGCGCAAGACAAATGAGCGCCGACAGTTGAGCGCCGACAATTGAGCGCAAGACAAATGCGCGCACTAACATTTGAGCGCCGACATTTGAGCGCACGAAATTTTAATATAAAAAACAAACACGCGCACACATACACGCATACTTCGTAAAATTGGTTTTCAAAAAATGGCATGTTATCGGTTGTTTATTATCGTTAAAATTCGTTAAAATCTTTTGTTTACATTGTTAACTTGTTTGGTTACTATCATTAACTTTCATTTTGTGTGCGTATCCTTTGGTTATTAGTATATCTTTAAAAGAGAAATACCATTGATTTATTTTAGTTCAAAGTACCCTCGCTATGGAGAAGGTAACATCATCCAAAGGAAAAGATAATATATTGTACGAAGGAAGGCTGCTGTTACAGACTTGACAGAGTGCTTAAGAGTGGGAAAGAGTCATGGCGTTGTGTAGACCGGAAGTGCAAAGGAAGGATATAATATGTTATTGGAGATGAATGCACATCTGCCAGTGAGCACGATCATGTGCCAGATCCTGCAAAGTCTGAGTCTAGATTATCAATGATGCAACTTCGTGAAAGAGCTGCAACATCGAATGATCCACCAAGGCGACTCATTCAAGAGGCACAACTTAATTTGTGTCCGGAAGTAGTTGCTATTCCTCCAAAGTAGCAATCCATTCAGCGAACAGTAGGAAGACAACGGAAAGCCAAAGGATTACCTCTCTCGGCTCCAAGTGACGTACAGTAGGAGAAATAGATAGATATACCTCAAGAACTTGTTTGCACGTATGATGGAGACAATTTTCTTGCATATGACTCCGGTAGTGATGACCCCGATTGATATTTTATATTTACTACTCCTCAAAATTTGAAATTGATGAAAGAAAATAAGCACTGGATGGGGATGGAACGTTCAAAATAGTTCTCAACTATTCTATCAGCTATATGTGATTCACATCATTTATATAGGAATCAAAAGCTTCCAGTGGTTTATATTCTCCTTCAGAGGAAGTCAGAGGAAGCACATAACCGTGCTCTGACACAACTACATTTCATGGATACCGAGATTGTTCCAGCTTCCATATCGTGCGACTATGAAAAGCATTTCATAAAGCTTTTCTTTCTGTCTTCAGAAACGCTGAGGTGTTTGGGTGTTTTCCATTTATCTCAGGCCGTATGGAGAGAAAAATACAAGACTTAGGATTGACCAATTTATACAGTAACAGTGAAGAAATACGAAAATGTACAAAAATGCTTGTGGCCTTGGCGTTCGTTCCCCACAATGATATTACAAATGCTTTTTGAATCATTACAAGATATAATCCCCGACGACTTAGACGATTTGGTATTTTACTTCGAAGATACTTGGATAGGAAGACCTTGCAGGAGAGGAAGAAGGAGAGATGCTATGTTTCCCCCTCGTGTTTGGAGTGTTTACGAACGTGTCGTCAATGAACATCCACGTACAAATAATTCGTTAGAGGGGTGGCATCGGGCAATGCAGCAGTCAATAGGGCATATGCACCCTACAATATACAAATTCATAGAAATTTTAAGAATAGAACAAAATCACACCTCAACCAAATTGATCAGAATAAACTGTGGGCGGCATGAACCTGTAAAACACAAAAAATATGAACGAGTAAACAATGCTATAATTAAAATTGTTAGTGAGTTTCTTCAAGAGAGCCATTAGATTATCTGCGTTCCATATCATATAATCTTACCCTACAAAAGTAGTTATATTCTATTTACAAATTGTTTTTATTAATTTTCTATTTGTGGAACTTGTTTTTAAATATCTTAGGTACTCGTACATGTCAATAAAAATTTAAGCTGTCGCACTTTTCTTTTTATATGTATTTTCTTTTTGTATATATATATATATATATATATATATATATATATATATATATATATATATATATTCATTTATCTATTTATTTACATGCCATAGCAAATAAAGATTAAGATTGTTTCTTCTTCCTTTATATCCAAACGATTGTAACAGTGAGTACTAAAACGTCTATAATGTCAATACAAAAAAATAAGAAGAGGATTGAATTTTGAAATTATGGCGCTCAAATGTCGGCGCTCAAATGTTAGTGCGCGCATTTGTCTTGCGCTCAATTATCGGCGCTCAACTGTCGGCGCTCATTTGTCTTGCGCTCAAAAGTCGGTGCACCATATGAAAGATATGAAATATTTATTCTAGGTTTCTACTGTGCGTTGACTCCTTCCAATGAATGTCATTTTCGAATTTGCAAAGAACAATGAAATTCTGTAAATTCTGAATATTAGTGTTTATATGTTTATGTCAGACCAATTCTGATTTATCAGTAATTTTTAGTAAGCACCCATTCATGAAATAGCCATAGTGATACTAGTAAGTTAACCGTATAATTCTCGTTTTCATTTGAAATCATCATTATCTTTGGAAATATATTGTTATCGCTCGTATTTTTATTCCTGTCGAGACTTTAATTGGGCATCTAGGCCAATTTTTTATTTTCTGAAACTTTTTAATAGCCGAGGATTAATTAGGCTCGAAGTAAGTTTTAAAATTATTAATACTGAATTTTGCAGGAATTTGAAGCTTTCTTATGAGGTAGCGCATCTCAGTAGCTAATTAATATTCTAATTGATTCCACTGATCCAGAATTATGAATTAGCTGCCTATTTGTAAATCGTTCTTTGTTATACAAATTGATTTGCACTTGTGTCTATTGCATTTGCTTATCTACTAATATTATCTCTCTCTCTCTCTCTCTCTCTCTCTCTCTCTCTCTCTCTCTCTCTCTCTCTCTCTCCCAGTTTAACAGAATTATTTAGTAAGAAGTGTATACTTTAAACATATCTTTATTACAACTGAGGTAAATATCTTGTTAAAAGGAAACTGCGGCATCGAAAAAGCTGGAGTGGTCTTGATGCATGGCAGTTCAAAACCAGTAATATAATATTTCCATCCATGGAACTGAGTCAAAGAGGCGGATGGTATAAATCGTCCTATTAGCTCAGCTTTACAGCGACCTTATGCGATGTGTATCATGTGGTTTGTTATTTCCGTGAAACTCCCATTCAGGGAGTCTTGTTATCGATATAGAAGTAAATATACTCTACTTTTTATCACAATGGCATGCTTTTGGTGATTTAGTACGTTTTCAGCTGACCTTATGATAGTAGTAATTTGCAATAATTGCTAGTTCTTCATTGGAAGGGGTGGGTAGAGCTCTCGGTTAGCACGCTGTTGGCCCAGCGTTCGACTCTTCGACCGGCCAATGAAGAATTAGAGGAATTTATTTCTGGTGATAGAAATTCATCTCTCGTCATAATGTGGTTCTGATTCCACAATAAGCTGTAGGTCCCGTTGCTAGGTAACCAGTTGGTTCTCAGTCACGTGAAATAAATCTAATCCTTCGGACCAGCCCTAGGTGAGCTGTTAATCAGCTCAGTGGTCTGGTTAAACTAAGATATACTTAACTTATAATTGAATTCTGTTCGTCGCTCATCTTGGCCCAGATTATTGTTATTATCAACACAAATTCGTTTTTCCTCCAAAAACCTTTCTTTGTCCCAGTCGTATATGTTTTCCTCTAAGAACCTTTCTTTGTCCCAGTCGTATATGTTTTCCTCCAAGAACCTTTCTTTGTCCCAGTCGTACATGTTTTCCTCCAAGAACCTTTCTTTGTCCCAGTCGTATATGTTTTCCTCCAAGAGCCTTTCTTTGTCCCAGTCGTATATGTTTTCCTCTAAGAACCTTTCTTTGTCCCAGTCGTACATGTTTTCCTCCAAGAACCTTTCTTTGTCCCAGTCGTATATGTTTTCCTCCAAGAACCTTTCTTTGTCCCAGTCGTACATGTTTTCCTCCAAGAACCTTTCTTTGTCCCAGTCGTATATGTTTTCCTCCAAGAACCTTTCTTTGTCCCAGTCGTACATGTTTTCCTCCAAGAACCTTTCTTTGTCCCAGTCGTATATGTTTTCCTCCAAAAACCTCCCTTTGTCACAGTCGTATTTAGGTGGTCAAGAAGTTTTTGTTTGGGTTGAAAGAAATGGACATTTTTTTTATGTTTCCAAATATTTCTTAAACACACGAAGGGATTTCCTTAATAATTTTCTTTTTCATGTATTATTAAACCATACCAAACCATTCCTCATTGATTTTGCTTTGAATGATATGGCGGGTGTGTCGTATCTCGTTATCTTCTTAGGTAGCTTATTATCAGGAAGGTTCACATTTTCCATCATTTTATTGTTTTCCAGTCTACTCAGTTTATCTTCCTTTACAATCAGTTTCACTTATCGTTTCTTCTTGATTTCATAGTAAATCCATGAACATTCTCCTGCTTCAAGTGCGTTCATTATTCTACGTAGAATTTTGTGGGTAGACAGTTAAGCAACTGGTCATTTACGTACAACACTGTTAATCTTTAAATCCAAGTATTACATTTTACTGTTATATCCCCTTACAGCAGTTAGCAAACATAGTGTCTCGTGTTCTTTTTTTATTAAACCACTTAGGAATAGATACATTGATTGTTCGTACATTTATCATGTTAAATAAAGCCATTCATTTTTCTCTGCAAAGACCAGTTTAATCGTCTATTTCAGTAGTGATGATAACTTATAAAGACCACCAATTCATTTAAAAGCAAAGTTGATTGACTTATCATATTATTGGCATATGGACTGCAGGAGAATTAGATGAATTAATGGATCCCCTGTGGCTGTGACGTAAAGTAACTTGTCGGAATCCAGACATATCACCTAAAAACTATTCCCCATTGCCTAGGATAGTACTTTCTCTGAATTCAAATTACGGACGGAAATACAGCATGCATATTGTATTTTGAGGAAAACAGTTATAGCCTTTTCTCCAATGCATGTCTTCTCCTTCGGTATACATTACACTTAAAACCTCATGGCTAATGGGGGGATAGGATGACGGGTAGATTGTAAGAACCTGCGTGGAGTGACGCTCTTAATAGCCGCGTCATTTGATGTAAATTCTAAATTTAATTTACTTTCTTCCGTAAGCAAAGTCTTATCCCTTCAACGGCGTTACGATACAACAGAAAATTTCTTCCTCCTCCTCTCATTCGTTGCAGATTAATAATCCAGTACTCCTTGTTGTGAGTTTCCAATAACATTGGTTGCTCTCATCTTATGTCACTGTCAGTTTCAAGAATTTCATTTTTACTCTAGCACAGCTATGCTCAGATATGAGGCGACGTGATTCTTTTAGTATCGTCCAAAATCTCAGACTCAACGTAACGTTGCCAAGTAGCGTTAAACTTTTTTTCTTTTTTATTGCCAATGTCATACATTTCGACAGCATACGAATTCACAGCTAGTACTATTTTTCCTATGGTTATATAAATATGATCCCTTTTGTGCATTGGTTTAATTCCTAACCACTGTGATTTGAACTGATTTTCTTTATTACATTGTGTAGATCAAAGCACGGTGTGATAAGGTTAACGGTGCCGATTGAAGGCGTGCTCAACATGCTCCTCGGGCTGTATTATAACAGTAGACCTAATAAGCTCAACAGTCCTAACAACATTTTCAAAATATGAATATGAATTACTACAAGTTTTCTTTTAACGTTGAAGATTTAGGCTGTGCTCAAGCTGTCTGTGTGTTGCAAAATGATTTATAGGTCTATAAAAATAATCTAAACCGTCTTCTGAGATGTAATCTCTGTTACTAAAGAATTTGTAGAGATTACATGTTCTTTGAGGAATAAAAGATGATGATGATTTTAATTATATGGAGAATGTTGCTATTAATCGAAACATATGTTAATATTAATGTCAAGGCCTATGGAACACTTGTTTTTTAACTGGCTCAAAATGTTATTGTCCTAAAAGTCTTTCTGCTTGTTTTTGGTGTATAATTTATTCATTCATGAGGTAATTTGAAGTGCAAGAATGTGTAGACAACTAATGTGCTGTCTGACCAGAAATTGTTAATATGGAGATGCGAAGGCTAAGTGTAATGTATTTACAGTACGTAAAGAAATTTAGCACACGTAGGCCTATGAACAAAATGTTTGCTTTAACAAAAGAATAATTGCATAGGCGAATATTTGCCAGTAAGCCATAATTTTTGAAGTGGTTAAGAAATATAACTTAAATAATTTTATTTTTATGAAAATCCAAATATTCCGCTAACAAATATAAAATAAGTGGTTTCAAGATAATTTCATTGTCACTACTCAATGTAGACCTATGTTACACTAGTTGGTTCACGTTGCGCCGCCACTCTAATGGTTGCATCGCACATTCTCCGCTCACCCGTTGATATTGGTGGATACTATTCTGCTTTTGTATTTACATATTTACATTTTTTCAACACTGAGGCGTAAAAACAATCAAATAGGACTATTTCAAATTTAATGTGTGCACTGGATGCAATATTAATGTTATGACAATTTTTTTTTGTATTTTTATTTAACATTTGAACTGAGGTTTAATGATGACTTTGTCAAATGTATCGGCGATGAGTGAAATAAAGTTTTAAAATGTTTCGTTACCGTTTTTCCGAAATTAGGCTACACGTGATATTTTCTTACAATTTTGAAATATATGACAGATTTCACCCTTATGAAACATATTATGGGCTTATTGTGTGAAATAATCGTTTTTTCATATTGAAATAATTGACTAATATGGAGCATGTAAACTGCCAGTTCGTGAATTTTGAACGAAATCCTATTCAATCATGTCGCATCATTTATGAGCATAGCCGTACATCATCTGCTCAGATTTATTCTTTTATCTTCTCAAACCTACGCCGTCTTTACAATTCACATTGAGTCCTAAGGGTCGGTCTCTCTCTCTCTCTCTCTCTCTCTCTCTCTCTCTCTCTCTCTCTCTCTCTCTCATACTTTGCTGGTAGCTCGTCTGGCTCACAACTGGAAGACCCGTGTTTGAATCTCGAACCTGACGGGGATGGAAAAGATTAATACATTGCTGTTGCATATAAATTATATATATATATATATATATATATATATATATATATATATATATATATATATATATATATATATATATATATATATATATATATATATATATATATACTTCTGCTCTATGCGTGTGTTTGTCAAGAAAAATTTCACTAATAGGTAGAAACTTGAAGGAAGCCAAGGTAAGTCATATTTTCATAAAACATTGGTATTGCAAATTTTACACACAAACCCTTGCACACATATATACAATACACACATATGCACATGCACACATATACATACATATATACACATACACACACATATATATACATATATTTTTTGAGAGAGTATTGTTAATCATATTGTAGTATACTGGCGTGAGAAAGAGAGCTTCCCATGAAAGTATGCTTGAAGTCTAACATGACATGGTAGATAATACTGATTCCTAGCATTTTTGATGAGTTCAAAACATCTGATGGCTAAGAGTTATTTTTTATTTAATTCCCAGTTACATTAACGTTTGTATATATCACGTAAAAGGGATTCACAACGACGATATATATATGTATATATATATACATATATATATATATATATATATATATATATATATATATATATATATATATATATATATATATATATATATATATATATAAATATTATATGCTGGACTCTAAAAGTTTCTACCAATTCACTATTGTATATTTTATCATCGTTCATTGTTTCATATTTTTTCTATCACCGTTCATAAAAAAGAACTGAGATGATTTGGTGGAAACATTCAATCTAAATTTCCCTCTCTTCGAAAGCTAAATGGAAAAAGTTTCCGGTAGATGGCTTCGCTCCTTTCCTTGTAAATACAAAAGAAGGCGTTTCTTTCTCTCTCTGTCTAATTGTGGTTTTTTTCTTGTACAGTTGTCCCGAATGTTATGAGAATGATTGTTTTTGCTTTGCAGCTTTTAATCGAAATCCAAGGATGTTTTGTAAGGGATTAGTTATGCTTTAATTATTTATTATATATTTCATCGCAGACCTGTTTTGCAAGTTTGTTCCTTTTGAATTTTCTGTCTTAAAGCTCAATGTTAATTATTATTATTAACTTGCACTGGACTTACACCTTTCCTTGTTCGTATTATGAATAATAAATATTTTCATTTATATGAGGGGAAATTTTAACGTTTCAGAATTTGTTTAATGAATTGTTATTTCTAGTCAACATTAACAATTATCCACTCCAGAAGATTTAAAATATTAAAGAATAACCGTATGGTCATGAATTTTGTCAAGTAAAGTTATTTGATAATATTCCAAGTTTATATTGCACTAAATGAAAAAGAAATATACCGTTGATTAGATTTTAATTCCTTCCGTGGTTCAGAAACGCGAAACGTCTGGAGTTTTCGGTAATTTGCATTGAAATGAACTGTTTTTCCTTAAGCTATGCTCAGGCTGCAGTTCATGTCAGCACTACTGCTTTCTCGTGATTTAAAAATTTCGTGAGAGACACAAATTATCCTTTTACACTGAGTTACAGGATAAGACTATGAAAAATTGCCTGATATAATAATTATTGATGTTTATCATCATTTTCGTACTTTTACGAGTAAAAATGCGGGAAATTTTGTCTACTATAATTGTGAATGAAACTATTTTTGCTTGGAATAGTTTTTCTTAATTTTAATGTCGCGTTTGTGTACATATATAAATCATAAAAAAATAAATTTCTTTGTAATACAAGAGATGCCAGTAAACATATTTAGAGTGTTTATTGTATGACCTCGATATCTGAGAGTTGCACAAGTAATAAAAGACAAATCATCACATTTCTGAAACCCGTAGCAATTTGAACACGAATTTGTAAATTATGTGGATTAGGTTTTAAAAGGGTCAAAGACCGATCACATGCGTTTCATTGGTTTGGGTGTAGGTTCTCTCTCTCGGTATCTGGTCATTTCTTCGAAAACAGATCTTCGAAAACAGGTCTTCGAAATCAAAAACTTCGAAGTACAATAACTTCGAATAGCATAATCTTCGTAGTGAACTGCTTCGACATGCCACTTTCTTCAAATCACCAATTTGTCACTTCTCTCTCTCTCAATCCCATTTAAAAGGAGTAGAAGGCAGAATAAAGAGGAAAACCCTAACCTACCCTCAACTACCCAAGTAGGTTTGCTTAGCGACACAGGGTCCAGGTATCCCAAAAAATAGGAAACAAAGAATGTAATGTTTTTTATTTTTTTATTTTTTGAAGGATAATCAAAAACACTTGCATTAAAATTTTTATTAAAACAAAATAATTAAAAAAACAATTGTCAGGACAATTTCTATCAGAAGTTATGTAATCATAAATCATTGTTTAGAACTTGAGGTTGTGGGAAATTCCACGTAGATAGTCTATTATGTCAGTTGAATCGTCAAAAGAGGAGACGAGGTTCTTGAGACGGTCTGTACTGGCTTTGTATTTCTTCTCAAAATCTTCTGGAACTCAAAACCGCTATTTATGCGTTCTAGGTTTACTTCATTTAAAGATTGTTCCCTTTTAAGTGCACTTAAGAATTTCCATATAGTTGGATGATAAGAAGAAACTTGCTGTAAGAATCCTCTATGCCAGCCCTCGACTGAATTATTCGTTTTGGGTAAATCTTTTTCCACTCTCTCGAAGCATGACCACATATCAACATTATACTTGGGAGCTCGACGTCTTCCCCTTCTGTCAGGGCGCCCAATCCAATTGTCTTCGAAGTAATCGAGAACACTATCTGCCTCGCCAGGAATGATATTTTCATCGATAAGCAAATTGAAACCTTCAACAACTCTGTTTGGTGGCAAAAAGGCAAGCGCTGAGAGCATGCGTATATTTAAAGCAAATTCGGCATCAGTGCCATAAAGCGATTTTAGTCCACACGCACAAAGTTTCCTATATATATATACATTGACAAAAATGAAAGAAACAGCCATAGTTAGCAATCTGTGGAAATTCTGAGTTGATCGCATTTATCATTCCAGGTTCAAAATCAATCAAAATTGAATCGATGGCCAAGTTAGGAGAAAGTACTTTAATTTCTTTCCACACTTCGATGTAAGTTTGTTCTCTTTTATTCGGCAGCAATGCATAGATCAGTGGAATTGTAAGTCCATTTTTGACACCATGAACAGTATACAGTTGTTCGAAAATAGATGGCACCGTTTTAAATGTCCCGTCAGCATATAAATGGCGGCAGGTAGACAGAACTTGCAAATTGCGTGCAGTTGAAAAAATTAGAATTCTGTTGTCTGAGGCACCAGAATCAAACATTAGGAATGGGTCACCATTATTGGTTTTTGTTTGGTCATCCGTAAAAACCAAATCCCTCCTATGCAAAGGCATAAGTAATCCGATATCCTCTTTCTGCCTAACACGCCGCACTGTCCTTTTTATGCTACTTGTGGTAGGTAATGCAACTGCTGCTGCTTGCGAAACTTGTGACGCTACATCCGGAAATTATTACGTGTGGTGCTTCCCCGACTGTTTTTTGCTTTATCCTTTACATCCTCCAGAAATCTGAAAACTTCAACACTTTCTGGATCACCGGCATGATTATGTTGTTTGGGTTCCTTTTTCACTTTATTTTCAATCGTTATCGTACGGCTCTTACATTTGTTTTCAAAATCCTTACACTTCCAGTACGTTTTATTCTCTACACTTTTGTCTTTAACAAACAAATATCCGTTTAACAGGAGCATTGGCTTTCCTTTTGAGCTTTTTACAAATTCAGCCATCTCCTTAAAGGGTGCTTCCACTGCGAAAAATATATTGAACTAAAGAGAAAGCAAACGTTAGTTTGTTTTCGCACATTAGCGTGAAATTGGTGATTTGAAGAAAGTGGCATGTCGAAGTAGTTTACTACGAAGATTATGCTATTCGAAGTTATTGTACTTCGAAGTTATTGTACTTCGAAGATCTGTTTTCGAAGATCTGTTTTCGAAGATCTGTTTTCGAAGAAATGACCGCAAACTCTCTCTCTCTCATTTACTCGTACCGGTTCATAAAATTTTTTTTTTTTTCAAATAATCTTGGAGTTTATCGCATATGCACTTGTTTTAAACCCTCTTATGTCGACATTTCATCGTCTTTTCTTTCCCATTTACCCAAAATTTTACACATCATTTCCCGATTTCTTCCACCATACATTATATATATATATATATATATATATATATATATATATATATATATATATATATATATATATATATATATATATATATATATATATATATATATATATATACACACACACATATATATGTATATATGTGTGTGTGTGTGAATTTTATCACATCACCGTGATTCATATACAAGCATTAAGCTACAAATGTCCTTTTAATATCCAGTTCGCTCTGCCTCGGAGATAATATATTTTCATATATGTTATCAGAAGGGGAATTTTTTAGTTGATAATAAGTTCGTCGTCTCGTGGGCTCGAACCACAGAAGAGAAGAACTCAGGACTACAGTGACGCCTCAAATATTAATTAGTTTGTGATATGGGTTTTACTTGCTTTCTCTGTCCCGAAGGTGTGCTTGGGACTTTCAAATTAGCAAATGTTTATACAATGTAAATTAGGCTTTTCTAAGAAACTTTTCGCAATTTTAAATACTATTCTTTTTACGTAACTCTTGACTTGTGTTTGTTGCATAAAATGTTCTACAATGACTAACATCCTCGGCTCTGTTCTTCACCTGACATATCTGTTTTTGCTCGTAACTCTAGAATGGCTGCTGCTGAAAACAATGTGTCAGTTTCAATTATCACGTCTAATACTGTTAAGTTTGTTAGGAATTTTAGCTAGGCTACAACTAAAATGTGAAATATTTTGCCTAGCGCAGTTATGGAATCATTTGATCTTCCAATATTTAAGCGAGGAGCAAATTCTTTCTTGCTCTCTGCTGACGTCTCCTATAATTCAGGTGTATCGGTTTCATTTTCTGTCTCCTCATATTTATATACTTATCACCTTTTCTGATAACCTGTCTCTCAGTCTGCAGACTGATTTCCTTTTGGAGCCCTCTTGGGTCAGTAGTCTGTTGACTGTGTTCATAATGGTCTTCAGCTGAAGATTTAAAGAAATAAAAGAAGAAATTCAGAACTATGCTCTCTCTCTCTCTCTCTCTCTCTCTCTCTCTCTCTCTCTCTCTCTCTCTCTCTCTCTCTCTCTCTCTCTCTCTCTCTCTTTCACGGCCTCTAAATTTTAATTGTGTACCTCACTGTATCTCATTTATTACGAATCAACCCGTGCACATATTCAATCATAATTTTGACAAAGCCCAAATATCCTACTGTTTGAGCCAACTCAGTGCCAGCTGTCATGTCAGTGACCTTCATTTAGAGAGTAACAATTTTAACTCGATCTGGCACCTTGAATTATATCCAGATGTCAGATCCAGTAGCATCGTGATCAGTAACTGCAATTAGGAGTATCGAAGTCGACACAGAGGAGGACCTCTACGAGGTAATCCTAAACCAACGGTAGGATGGAACCGATCATTAGGTAATCAATCAGGTGATTTCTCTCTCTCTCTCTCTCTCTCTCTCTCTCTCTCTCTCTCTCTCTCTCTCTCTCTCTCTCTCTCTCTCTCTCTCTCATTTTCCTCGTTAGCTGTTATACTATTACCGTTCATATTTCGTACAATCCTATTTATTTAGGTTTTTGATCACTTGCCCTTGGGTCTGTCATTTTTTGCCCATTCCGTATGAAGTATTCAAATGAACTTTCGCTTCGGATACATTAGAGACCCTGTTTTGTTTGACGAAGATACTCTTTATCATCCTTGTTAATATCTAGATATTCTTAATACTCCCCAAAATCGTCTTGTGGAAAATTCATCCGTGTTTCCTCAGATTTCCCTTATTGGTCTTTGATGATGATGATGATGATGATGATGTGTGGGATTTTGCTAAGATCTGTGAGGAGGGGAGGAAGAATCTGTTGA
Organism: Macrobrachium rosenbergii; assembly: GCF_040412425.1. Taxonomy (NCBI): domain Eukaryota; kingdom Metazoa; phylum Arthropoda; class Malacostraca; order Decapoda; family Palaemonidae; genus Macrobrachium; species Macrobrachium rosenbergii. The sequence goes on along the minus strand of NC_089752.1, from coordinate 46,341,800 downwards.
TCAAAATGCAAAGACAAAAGTTTATCAAGGTTCTAGTGTTCACGTTGTCATTGGAAATCCTTTATTGGTTAATGATTTATAGTAGGTGCTGATTGATTTAATATGCTGGCAACAGCATTCAATTCGTAACTAGTTTTCTTTAACTTTTTGTCCCTTTCCGAACTGTGTTACATTTAGTGGCATCCGGGAGCGCTGTAACCACCATTTAGCAAATTGTGCTTCAGCAATTTGATATTGATTTGACTGATTTAAAAGCAGTTGTTCATTCATTGCTGTGCAGTGTCCCATAGCATTTAACCTTTTCATTTAATCGATAAACTCAAACAATTACGTTCAGTGTTAGTAGGATGAAAAAGTAAATGATTCGTAGGGTAGTGACCTGATCTCGAATTCATTTCTTAGTTTAGGAGAAGTGTCGCTGAGTTGATGGAAGAAACAATCCCGTTTTACCGAATTAGCTCCCGTTTGTTTCCTCTTTTTTGGTCAACAAACGAGGAAATCTCTCTCTCTCTCTCTCTCTCTCTCTCTCTCTCTCTCTCTCTCTCTCTCTCTCTCTCTCTCTTGTAACGACGCTTTTTATCCGGAGTTTCAATCATCTGAACTCAAATTGTGACAGGTTTTATCTAAATGTTAAAGCATCAATGTTTATAATCCCTTATCCGGATCAATAAGTAAAACTTAACATTAGATGCATAATTTTGTTGGATGTAGGTAAGTGGTTGGATTTAATCATATGCTTCCTCTTTTCGTGTAAACTTGAGTCATGTGTTAGCTTTCAAGGCCTCATGAACAGGAGAAACTATATACCGTGCTGGGAAAAGTGAGGTGACCGTGCAGCTAAATTGTTAGTGAAGGAATCGTAATGTATGGGAAGCCCAAGAATATAGTTAATCTAACATGGGTTGAAATGCTGTTGATGAACTGTCTTTTTAAGTTTATGGAGGAATTTTAAAATACGATGTTTTTCTCCTACTGTATTTTTCTTTACGAAGCACAAAGAGGGTGAATGAGGCAAGACGTGACTTCACCGTTCAGATGCTTCTTCATAGGGGAGTCAGCTATGTACTGGTAAAACGTAGTTGCTCATAGTTATAAAGCATGTTCTATTTGTTTGAGTTCAAGAGAAAAAATAATTGATGGGTATAGATTTTTTCCGCAACCGTTCAAGGTATGCCCAAAGTACCCTGAGCAGCTTTTTTTTTAGCAGCGAAGTCAGTATCTATCAGTAATCAACATAACCTTGTAACCCGAATATTGTTCCGTGAATTGCACGCGTCATTTTGCAGTTTTGTAAATCTACCGATATGTTGGCAGTTTATTTTTCCACGTTTTTTTTAACTTTTTTAAAAGTTAGTAACACACTGAAACTCTCAAGACAACCCCAAATCCTTATCTTCAGATCTAATGTTTAAGTCAGCATTTTCACATGGCTTTGTTTACATAATTTTGTTTCTCATGAAATATCACTTTTATTCCTGACATTGTTTCATGTTTTAATTGCATGAATATTATATTTTCTTCAGACCATTTTCCAACACCTGAAAAGTGAGTAAATTTCAGAGGGGTATTTTGATTTTCTGACATGTTTTCTGAAAGAATTCATAAGTGACGCTGTAGAAGCATGTTGTAGCCTACATTAACTATTCTGCTCAGACCAACATCCAATTTGCTTCACGAGTAGTCCTCTTATGCGAACTAAGACATCAGTATTCAAATTTGATGACACTTACAGGGACGGTGACTTACGATTTTCATTCATTTTCCCTTTATTGAATTGATGACGTAACTGATATTTTGTCATGTTAATCACTCTTCCTACTTTTTACGCTATTGTTTCCAGGAGCAAAGAAACAATGTGTGTGTGTTTGTGTGTGCGAGCGCGTGCGCCTACGTGTATATGAATGTGTATGACAGTATCCATGTATACAGAATCAAGAGAACGAGTGGTGGATATTAGGCACTAACCTTCAAATATTTGCCGATAATTTGTGGAATCTCGTAATGATGTGTGCTCACTAGAAAAATCTAATATCCCCTTTCTACATTATTCATTAGCAATATATTTCGGATGTCACTCCTCAGCACTTTGTGAAAAATGCTTGTGTTTGTCATCTCTTTCCTCGTTAATGAATGTAAATCCTTTTCATAATGAATTTGGCTTTCCATTTGAAATTCATATTGCTTACGAGGATGTGTCCATATGTGCACGTTTATTTATATATATATATATATATATATATATATATATATATATATATATATATATATATATATATATATATTTATAAATATTACTGCTGTTCGCCCTCGTAACATTTGTCTGTAGTAATATCAGCCGGACCAAGACAGGGAAAAGCTTTTGTCCCATATTAGGAGCATCTTCAGTTTTCAAACTTCAACGTCCGTTGTAGCGCCGAGTCACGTAGGCAGTTCAAAATTGTAATGTTCACATGTAGGAAGGAACTTGGTAGCATTTAGGCATTTCACCCTATAGGAAAAATTTCCATATCCAACCTTAGAATAGGTGGTCCTAAAGTCTTTTTTTCTTTCTACCTGTCCCTCTTGGCGAATGTTTTTGACAAAAACTTAAGACGCCCAGGACATGAATGCATCCCTGTTTGACCCAGGCGGTCAGACAACAGAGAGAGAGATTCAAGCTACCTTGGAGATCAGACGTATTCGGGCTGTCTCTCCATCCTTTGTCTATCGTCTTTATTAGTGAATGGTGAAGTACAATTAATATCCAGCACTTCCGATCGTCCGTTGTTATGCGCGCCAGCAATGCTTCGTCCTAAGGTAAAGTCTGTGTTTTTGTTCAAAACTTCGTCCATTCTTTTATCCTCTTTTTCTGTATTTCCAAATCTTTCTTTGTTTCATTCTCCAGCCACCATTTAAGGTAATCGCTTGTAGAAGTCTAAGATTAAGCCCAAATTATTATATTGTTTAGCGTTAGCCGAATTATTCCAGTAAGACTCGGGATTTAGGCAAGCAAGTCATTTTTACGGCTCTGGTATTCGTTGTGCCTCACGTTCATTGTTTGGAAGACCGTTGCGTTTTGTATTTAATACCATCTTAACGAGTAGAGATTTCTTCTGTGTCCACAGTTGGTGACATTTAGCAATAAGTCTTTATTCCTTGAATCTTTTTTTGTTAAGGCTAATTACCCTTAACTGGCGACCTTTGGTTAAAATAACGACTGTCTTTGAGGTTAATTCGTAGCTCAATTGACAGGTTACGAGTGTTCTTGGCATGCAGGGCCGGGAAAAATTACGTAAATTAAGTAAATAACTGATCAGCCAAGACACGCACGTAACAATATATATATATATATACATGCATAGACACACACACGTATATATATGGAATTTTTCCAAAGTTTTTAGTGGCAAACGTTCAGAAATCTCTCTCTCTCTCTCTCTCTCTCTCTCTCTCTCTCTCTCTCTCTCTCTCTCTCTCTCTCTCTCTCTCTCATGATGAGGAGGGCGGAAGTTCTTTTTTTATTTCAGCAATAAATTTCTTTGTATGCCATGGATGTAAAACGTTAGAGGAACAGAAATAAAAGAGAACAAATAGAATTCAGACTTTATTTTCTGCCCTTTGATGGATGACGTTGATCACCTTTTAGAAGAGAGAGGTGGCCGTAACTGATGGAAGGGAAAGTGGGCCATAAAATCTAAACGAGAGACGAAAAGTGTTCCTTCATTGAGTTTATGCCATCGTTTGGTATTGCAATTCTGCCTTTGGAGATTTACTTCTTCACCAACATCTTTCCTTGAAAGTTACAAAGTAAATAATAGATAACTTTCAGATTTTGACTTTACTTCCTGAACATATTGGTTCACGATAAAGAATCGTTATAATATGCAATATGCGAGTTTGTATTGTGATATTTATGATAGCTCATTTTATTCATTTTGTGTTTTACTGTCCCTGGAATAATCAATAACATCAGAAGTATAAGGACTGTGCTATGTAAAACTAGTTTTTCAAGAATATTACATGAAATGCAACTGAGACCCTTTCAAGAACGATGAAAACTGGCCTTAGTTTCGAAATTCAATGAGGCAAGAAGGAAATGGCGCTGGGAATATTAACGCTTGAATGTGAGTGCAAATTTGATCACCATTTGTTTCCCGTAATTTTTATTGAATAATTGTGTTCGAGTTCCTTCAGGTACGTATTTGCCTTCATATATTTGCATCAAAAAATTTTTTTTTTGCTTTTCTCTCTTTCTTTATTTGGCCTTTGTGCTTTCATCTGGAGCATACGATTCGTGTTGATAGTCCACATAATAGACTTCTTTTAAAAAGACTGTCAATCAGTTCCGAGTCCGAGACGCTAAAAGATTAGACATATCTATATATGTCATTGTGTAAACTTCCACGCATTTGCCCTTTTAGATTATATATATATATATATATATATATATATATATATATATATATATATATATATATATATATATATATATATATATATATATAGTATATATATCTATATATATATATATATATATATATATATATATATATATATATATATATATATATATATATATGTATATATACACGTGTGTGTGTGTGTGTACAGTCATAACCCCTAAAAGATAATGACTCCTGAGAACAACAAGGCAACAGTCACTGCCACGCTCATGATTTAGATAAAGAGCCAAGACCTTCATCCAGGCAAATACACACTAATGAACCGTCAATTTTGTTTGGGAATTCTTTTGTCTAGTATGGGACATATTTGATCTATTTTGGGACACTCTTTGTATGGTTGGAGATTTCATGTACTTGCTCATAAAAAGTCTTTGTCCCAAGAAGGACATAAAGAACGGTGTTAAGGTCTAGTACATTTAGTGGGAATGACTGTCAAGGTCGTTGCTGGTTTCTGTTTTTCTTGTTCTTCATGTTCCATTTTGTGCTCACTGGCATTTTTTTAACATAACACACTCTTTTGTTGGGTCTGAAGCCATAGACTGTTATGTGTGGCAAGTATCTTTGTAGTTGTGTATGTTCGTAAGTATACAGAAATTGTGTAAGTTATTATTTGTATTTGTGTTAGCCCTTTGTTGGCCGCGTCGGTTGAGCTTCAGACTGTCACTCGATGGGCCGGAGTTCAATTCCCGCGGCCGGCTGATGAAGAGGTAGAGGAATTTATTTCTGGTGATAGAAATTCATTTCACGCTATAATGTGGTTCGGATTCCACAATAAGCTGTAGGTCCCGTTGCTAAGTAACCAGTTGGTTCTTAGCCACGTAAAATAAGTCTAATCCTTCAAGGCCAGCCCTAGGAGAGCTGTTAATCAGCTCAGTGGTCTGGTTAAACTAAGTTATACTTAACTTTTTATTATTTGTGTTATTTACTTCCTCGTCTCTCTTCACATGAAATATTCGTTTTGTCACATAAGAGATTATATGATGACAGTCAGATTTTGTGTTTGACTAAAATACAAATTTATGGTAATATATAGAGACTCATATGAAAAAGGTTGACTTACTTAAACAAACTCGCCTACGCAGATACAAGGAGGATATTTTTTTGCTAAATCGCAAGTAAGTTAGTCGTAAAAGTTAAGGTGCTGATGCTTTATGGAATGTAAACTTTCAAGCTATATATATATGAATCCGAGGTTATTTGCGACGGATGTATTTTATGACTTGGAGATTAGCTGAAATGTTCTGTCGGTGCACGACGCTTCCTCTACTCTACTCTCTATATAAGTATTCACACCTCGGAACTAATCCTGAAGACGTGTTTCGCGAGATGAACGAACGCCTCTTGAAAATCTTCTCTAGGCTGATTATTTTCTCAGTGGACGGGTGGGTACCGTTCTCAGCTAGCACTCTGCTGGCCCTGCGTTCGATTCTCCAACCGGCCAGTGAAGAATTAGAGGAATTTATTTCTGGTGATAGAAATTCATTTCTCGCTATAATGTGGTTCGGATTCCACAATAAGCTGTAGGTCCCGTTGCTAGGTAACCAGTTGGTTCCTAGCCACGTAAAATAAATCTAATTCTTCGGGCCAGCCCTAGGAGAGCTGTTATTCAGCTCAGTATACTTACTCTAGGCTGATTGCTGTAAGTTAGACTACACTGTGAAAAGTAGAAAAATATCTCGTTGCGTTTTAATGTTGCCATTCTCTCTCTCTCTCTCTGTACAAACAATTTTCGTTGCACTAGGTCTTTTAAGATCAGAATTTTTGCGCAGTGCGTCTGTACCGTACACCCTAATCCTCTTGTAAATATGACCCTTGGCATCTCGGATTTCGTCGTTGGAGATATTTCCATTTCTCCAACTTTCTTGAAGAAGATAATAACAGACATTTGCGACGTCCGTTAGTGGTAGCCATATTTTTATAATGAAGCTTTCGTTTAAACAATACTCGGTTCTACTTTTTCCCTTCCCATTCTCATTTAAGGTGAGACTACTGTAATGTTCACGCCGCGGAGTCATGTAATCATTTTTTTCTCGTGAGTTTCTCGTTGGAGGGGTCGATATCGATATAGTTCTCGGATAGCACTCTGCTGGCCTGCGTTCGGGTCTCCGACCGGCCAATGAAGAATTAGAGGAATTTATTTCTGGTGATAGAAATTCATTTCTCGCATAATGTGGTTCGGATTCCACAGTAAGCTGCAGGTCCCGTTGCTAGGTAACCAGTTGGTTCTTAGCCACGTAAAATAAGTCTACTGTAATCCTTCGGGCCAGCCCTAGGAGAGCTGTTAATCAGCTCAGTGGTCTGGTTAAACTAAGGTATACTTAACTACGTCAGGGTGGTTATTGGTTTTATGAGCTTGTTTACATTTGCTCTTTCATCTCATATTCCCCCTCACATCCTTCTCGGTTTGTATCTGCTCTTGGCTTACCCGTTATTTTGCTTGATATTTTCGGAAATTTCCTTCATGAAATTATAAAGTAGTTTGAAGTGTGTACCAAATCTAAAGTTTTAAGAACTGACTAAGCACGCGCTTCTGAATCCTTGATATTATCCATATCATGTAATGATATAGAGGTAGTTTTATTTGTATCCTTTTGGTTATTATCAGTTGAGAGTTTGTATTATTATTGTGAAAAGGAAAGCTGTCACATGAGTTATTAAGGATTGCTGTTGAATTAGGGGAAGGAAATTCAGTTGATAAACATGTATAAGAGCTACTGGTGAATAGGTTGAATAATAAAAACAATCTTGTGCTCGGCCAACATTGTGGTTGCATCAGCGGAATTTATTTTGCACATTGCTTTTCTATTTTTTTGCCCTCGTGTGGTCGATATTTGTGCCTCATTGATGGTGAGGAATACTCAGAAAGTCATATGAATATTTTGACTTATACAAAATCTCGCTGGAAAAACTCAGGTATAGGTCCGTGGGGAAAAGCGTAAGTTAGTATAGAAAGGGCGGAGGCCCCGTTTCCCAGGAGAGCGGCTGTGGTTGTCTTCAAAGTGCATGTCAAGCTCCTTAGAGCATGGCGATGACATTACTTCCCTGGGTGGGTTATGGTCAACGGAGATGAACACGAGTGGAATAAGGGAGGGGGTATGGGGTTGAGGGGTGGGGGTGGGAGTAAACCATGGCACTTTAACACTGAAAATTAAATGCCATAAAGTATTTGTTAAAGGCTTGTAATCCTCCAGACCTATATCTTGGAGGTGCTTCTTATCTTACTGTCTTGGAATGTACTATTTAGCTGCAACGTCGAAATACAAATATTTTCGTAGCAAATAAATGAGGACCCGCAGCTCACAGTTCCGTGCTTTGGTGTTCGTTATTATCTACTGTAAATATTTTCATGAAAAGAGGTGATCCATCTCTTGCACATAAGCTGTCTGTAAAGCCTCTTTTCGAGAGGATGACTCGACTTTAAATTTTTTCCTGCCTTAAACTCAGTGTGAATGGTATTGAATGTAGTAATGTAAGTTATTGTTTTGAGTCATATTTGCCTTATGACTCTTGTAAGTGTTTGTACTAGACTTGAGAGCGTGCGTCGTCTTTGAAAAGATTAATTCCCCATTGAGATGCTATATTTTCCGTTCATTCACTAAAACGATTTCTTTGAGTGTGAAAGGTGCAAAGAGCAAATTATCTGCATATTAAATATTCATAAACATGGTAGTTCGCATTTCGTGTTTATGTGAAGTGAATGTAAAGGATATTTTTCTATGTTTAAATCATATTATCCATTTTTAGTTGAATTTTGTTTCTTGTGGCTGGTTCCATACTTTCCTGCTGTTCCCGTTAGTAATGTGTAGGCCTTTAATGTTTTTATCTCCATATCGCTGTCCTTTCAGTTTCACTTTTCCGCATTTTATACTTTTGGTTCTGCTTCATATAAACACGATTTTATATCACTTATTTTATTTACCTAAATCACATGAGTGAAATCTGCCTCTAATTACCGGTAATTTTATGCTCTCAGTCTTCATAATAGCTGTAACTCAAAGGATAGTAAAAGAGTTTCATTCTCAAATGAGCTGTAATCTTTCTTCCTCTGTTTTACTTGAGGGAAAAACTCCCCGAGAAATAACAATCTTTCCTTAATATCCTTTAGCTTCAGATAAATTCCTTCACTGACTTGAAACGTCCCTTTTTCTCATACATTCGGGAAATCGTGTGACACATGTAATCAAGCTGCCTACCTCAGTCAGTCTTATCGGAGGCTGGTTTTGTGAAGATACCATGATGTCTATATTTAGTAAATAAATGCTATTTTGCTTGTCTCCCCGGAGGTCACTGTGGTTCAAAGGATATTCAGCCGTCTTAGAGATGGAGTTATCGCTATTTCAGTTTCATTCAGTCCTTGGTTTTATTAGGGTACGTAGTTGCCTGTCCCATTGGCCTTCTGGATGAGAAATACAGAGCCTGTCTGTAAACAGGACGTAATGTTAACGGTTTGTCGATGATATATATATATTTTTTGTATACATGGCAGTAATCTGTTAAACTTTTCAAACGTAATAATACAAGAGTGAAAGCACGCTTTTGAATAATGAGCATGCGCATATGTAGAACAGGCACTGGAAGACGGTCATTCTGATTAGGATCATAAGCATTCTGATACATTGGTAGGTGCAATAACAAACCAGTATTCCAAAAGAATATGGGAACGATTATTGATAGTAACATAATACTATATTTCACTATACAGATATGATTTGAAATCGTTGGACGAATGGACATGTTTGAAAGCTACCTTTTATGCAACAACAAAACTGGAATTGTTAATAAAAATACCTGTTATATCCACGTATTTGCAAATTTCCATGACGCCTCTTGAATGGAGAATGATGGAGAAAGCCCTTCCATGTCATGCTGTGACTGACAATGAAGCCAAAATTTGAGCACAAATTTTTCAACTCGTCTGCTGGCCCATATCCCCAGGTCTAGTCTTACTGTATTATGTAGTGGGCACTATAGAACATTTTCTCTCTCTCTCTCTCTCTCTCTCTCTCTCTCATTTTCCTCATTAGCTGTTATACTATTACCGTTCATATTTCGTTCGATCCTATTTATTTAGGTTTTTGATCACTTGCCCTTGGGTCTGTCATTTTTTGCCCATTCCGTATGAAGTATTCAAATGAACTTTCGCTTCAGATACATTGGAGACCCTGTTTTGTTTGACGAACGATTGTCTTTATCATCCTTGTTAATATCTAGATATTCTTAATACTCCCAAAAATCGTCTTGTGGAAAATTCATCCGTGTTTCCTCAGATTTCCGTTATTGGTCTTTGATGATGATGATGATGATGTGTGGGATTTTGCTAAGATCTGTGAGGAGGGGAGGAAGAATCTGATGATCAGAATGCAAAGACAAAAATTTATCAAGGTTCTAGTGTTCACGTCTGTCATTAGAAATCCTTTATTGGTTAATGATTTATAGTAGGTGTTGGTTGATTTAATATGCTGGCAACAGCATTCAATTCGTAACTATTTTTTTTTTTTTAACTTTTTGTCCCTTTCCGAACTGTGTTACATTTAGTGGCATCCGGGAGCGCTGTAGCCACCGTTTAGCAAATTGTGCTTCAACAATTTGATATTGATTTGACTGATTTAAAAGCAGTTGTTCATTCATTGCTGCGCAGTGTCCCATAGAATTTACTTTTTCATTTAATCGATAAACTCAAACAATTACGTCCAGTGTTAGTAGGATGAGAAATGAATGATTCGTAGGATAGTGACCTGATCTCAAATTCATTTCTTAGGTTAGGAGAAGTGTCGCTGAGTTGATTGAAGACAATTCCACTTCACAATCCCGTTTTACCGAATTAGCTCCCGTTTGTTTTCTCTTTTTTTGGTCAACAAACGAGGAAATCTCTCTCTCTCTCTCTCTCTCTCTCTCTCTCTCTCTCTCTCTCTCTCTCTCTCTCTCTCTCGCTTTTTTCCGGAGTTTTAATCTTCGGAACTCAAATTGTGGCAGGTTTTATCTAAATGTTAGAGCATCAATGACTTTATAATCCCTTATCCGGATCAATAAGTAAAACTTAGCATTGGATGCATAATTTTGTTGGGTGTAGGTAAGTGGTTGGATTTAATCATGTTTCCTCTTTTAATGTAAACTTGAGTCATGTGTTAGCTTTCAAGGCCTCATGAACAGGCGAAACTATATACCGTGCTGGGAAAAGTGAGATGACCGTTCAGCTAAATTGTTAGTGAAGGAACCGTAATGTATGGGAAGCCCAAGAATATAGTTAATCTAACATGGGTTGAAATGCTGTTGATGAACTGTCTTTTTAAGTTTATGGAGGAATTTTAATACGAAGCTCTAAGAGGGTGAATGAGGCAAGACGTGATTTTGCCGTTCAGATGCTTCTTCGTAGGGGAGACAGCTACTGTATTTACTGGCAAAACTTAGTTGCCCATAGTTATAAAGCATGTTTTATTTGTTTGAGTTCAAGATAAAAAATAATCGATGGGTATAGATTTTTTCCGCAACCATGCAAGGTATGCCCAAAATACCCTTAACATTGTTTTTTTTCCGCAGCGAGGTCAGTATCTATCAGTAATCAACATAACCTTGTAGTCCAAATATTGTTCCGTTGCACGCGTCATTTTACAGTTTTGTAAATCTACCGATATGTTGGCAGTTTATTTTTCCGCGTTTTTTGTAACTTTTTTTAAAAGTTAGTAAAACGCTGAAGCTCTCAAGACAACCCCAAATCCATATCTTCAGATCTTATGTTTAAGTCAGCATTTTCACATGTGCTTTGTTTACATAATTTTGTTTCTCATGAAATATCACTTTTATTCCTGACATTATTTCATGTTTTAATTGCATGAATATTATTTTTTCTTCAGACCATTTTCCAACACCTGAAAAGGTGACACTTTTTCAATGATTGAGTAAATGTCAGAAGGGTATTTTGATGTTCTGACATGTTTTCTGAAAGAATTCATAAGTGACACTGTAGAACCATGTTGTAGCCTACATTCACTATTCTGCTCAGACCAACATCCAATTTGTTTCACGAGTAGCCCTCTTATACGAACTGAGACATCAATATTCAAATTTGATGACACTTACAGAGACGGTGACTTACGATTTTCATTCATTTTCCCTTTATTGAATTGATGACGTAACTGATATTATGTCATGTTAATCACTCTTCCTACTTTTTACGCTATTGTTTCCAGGAGCAAAGAAACAATGTGTGTGTGTTTGTGTGTGCGAGCGCGTGCGCCTACGTGTATATGAATGTGTATGACAGTATCCATGTATACAGAATCAAGAGAACGAGTGGTGGATATTAGGCACTAACCTTCAAATATTTGCCGATAATTCGTGGAATCTCGTAATGATGTGTGCTCACTAGAAAATCTAATATCCCCTTTCTACATTATTCATTAGCAATATATTTCGGATGTCACTCCTCAGCACTCTGTGAAAAATGCTTGTGTTTGTCATCTCTTTCCTCGTTAATGAATGTAAATCCTTTTCATAATGAATTTGGCTTTCCATTTGAAATTCATATTGCTTATGAGGATGTGTCCATATTACACGTTAATATATATATATATATATATATATATATATATATATATATATATATATATATATATATATATATATATATATATATATGTATATATATATATATATATATATATATATATATATATATATATATATATATATATATATATATATATATATATATATATATATATATATATATATATATATATATATATATATATATATATATATATATATATATATATATATATATATATATATATGTATATATATATATTTATAAATATTACTGCTGTTCGCCCTCGTAACATTTGTCTGTAGTAATATCAGCCTGACCAAGACAGGGAAAAGCTTTTGTCCCACATTAGGAGCATCTTCAGTTCAAACTTCAACGTCCGTTGTAGCGGCCGAGTCACGTAGGCAGTTCAAATTGTAACGTTCACATGTAGGAAGGAACTTGGTAGCATATAGGCATTTCACCCTATAGGAAAATTTCCATATCCAACCTTAGAATAGGTGGTCCTAAAGTCTTTTTTTCTTTCTACCTGTCCCTCTTGGCGAATGTTTTTGACAAAAGCTTAAGACGCCCCAGGACATGAATGCATCCCTGTTTGACCCAGGCCGGTCAGACAACAGAGAGAAAGATTCAAGCTACCTTGGAGATCAGACGTATTCGGGCTGTCTCTCCATCCTTTGTCTATCGTCTTTATTAGTGAATGGTGAAGTACGAATTAATATCCAGCACTTGCGATCGTCCGTTGTATGCGCAGCAATGCTTCGTCCTAAGGTAAAGTCTGTGTTTTTGTTCAAAACTTCGTCCATTCTTTTATCCTCTTTTCTGTATTTCCAAATCTTTCTTTGTTTCATTCTCCAGCCACCATTTAAGGTAATCGCTTGTACGAAGTCTAAGATTAAGCCCAAATTATTATATTGTTTAGCGTTAGCCGAATTATTCCAGTAAGACTCGGGATTTAGGCAAGCAAGTCATTTTTATGACTCTGGTATTCGTTGTGGCTCACGTTCATTGTTTGGAAGACCGTTGCGTTTTGTATTTAATACCATCTTAACGAGTAGAGATTTCTTCTGTGTCCGCAGTTGGAGACATTTAGCAAGAAGTCTTTATTCCTTGAATCTTTTTATGTTAAGGCTAATTACCCTTAACTGGCGACCTTTGGTTAAAATAACGACTGTTTTTTAGGTTAATTCATAGCTCAATTGACAGGTTACGAGTGTTCTTGGCATGCAGGGCCGGGAAAAATTACGGAAATTAAGTAAATAACTGATCAGCCAAGACATGCACGTAACAATATATATATATATATATATATATATATATATATATATACATGCATAGACACACACACATATATATATGGAATTTTTCCAAAGTTTTTAGTGGAAAACGTTCAGAAATCTCTCTCTCTCTCTCTCTCTCTCTCTCTCTCTCTCTCTCTCTCTCTCTCTCTCTCTCTCTCTCATGATGAGGAGGGCGGAAGTTCTTTTTTTATTTCAGCAATAAATTTCTTTGTATGCCATGGATGTAAAACGTTAGAGGAACAGAATTAAAAGAGAACAAATAGAATTCAGACTTTATTTTCTGCCCTTTGATGGATGACGTTGATCACCTTTAGAAGAGAGAGTAGTGGCCGTAACTGATGGAAGGGAAAGTGGCCATAAAATCTAAACGAGAGACGAAAAGTGTTCCTTCATTGAGTTTATGCCATCGTTTGGTATTACAAGTCTGCCTTTGGAGATTTACTTCTTCACCAACATCTTTCCTTGAAAGTTACAAAGTAAATAATACATAACTTTCAGATTTTGACTTTACTTCCTGAACATATTGGTTCACGATAAAGAATCGTTATAATATGCAATATGCGAGTTTGTTTTGTGATATTTATGATAGCTCATTTTATTCATTTTGTGTTTTACTGTCCCTGGAATAATCAATAACATCAGAAGTATAAGGACTGTGCTATGTAAAACTAGTTTTTCAAGAATATTACATGAAATGCAACTGAGACCCTTTCAAGAACGATGAAAACTGGCCTTAGTTTCGAAATTCAATGAGGCAAGAAGGAAATGGCGCTGGGAATATTAACGCTTGAATGTGAGTGCAAATTTGATCACCATTTGTTTCCGTAATTTTTTATTGAATAATTGTGTTCGAGTTCCTTCAGGTACGTATTTGCCTTCATATATTTGCATCAAAAAATTTTTTTTTGCTTTTCTCTCTTTCTTTATTTGGCCTTGTGCTTTCATCTGGAGCATACGATTCGTGTTGATAGTCCACATAATAGACTTCTTTTAAAAAGACTGTCAATCAGTTCCGAGTCCGAGACGCTAAAAAGATTAGACATATCTATATATGTCATTGTGTAAACTTCCACGCATTTGCCTTTTAGATTATATATATATATATATATATATATATATATATATATATATATATATATATATATATATATATATATATATATATATATATATATATATATATATACACACTCATACATATATTATAAAAATATTTATTTATTTATATTTTCATATATATATATATATATATATATATATATATATATATATATATATATATATATATATATATATATATATATATATATGAGGGTAAGTCAAAAGTTGCAGGAAAAATTCAATATACTCTTTATTTAAGGAAATTCAAACATCATTTTTCTACATATCTACCATCTAACTCTATACACTTTTCAAGGCGCTGTTTCCACCTCTGCAACCCTTCTTTTGTAGAAATTTGGGGTCTTTCTATTAAACCATGTTGAAAACTGCATGTTTAGCAGCATCCAAAGATTCAAACCGGACTCCTCTTAAGTGTTCCTTGAGTTTTGGGAACAGGAAAAAATCTGAAGGAGCAAGATCAGGACTATAAGGAGGATGTGGAAGTTTCCCACCTAAATTTCCAGGGACTTCTCTTACAACCCTTGATGAATGTGCTGGAGCGTTATCATGATGGAACAAAATTCTGCGGTGCAACTTTCTCGACGTTTTTAGCCAATGCAGTCTTCAGTTTTTGCAAAACACCTTTGTAGTAGTTCCCGGTGATTGTTTTTGTCCTTCAAGGAAATCAATCAAAATCACTCCTTTGGAGTCCCAAAACACTGTTGCCATAACCTTCTGGGCAGATCTCGCCACTTTGAACTTCACTGGTGCAGCTGAACCTCTTGGTAACCATTGCTTTGATTGAATTTTTACTTTCTGGGTCATATTGATGGATCTAAGTTTCATCTCCAGTAACACTCCGTCAAAAACTCTGATTCATTTGATTCAATCTTCGTTAAAACTGCAAGAGAAAGTTCAGCTCTTTGATGCAGTTGGTCTTCGCGCAACGCTTTGGGACCCAACGTGCTGAAAGTTTACTCAAACCAAGATTTTCATTTAAAATTGAAAATGCGGAACCATGGGAGATCCCAGTTTCATTAGCTATCATATCGATAGTAATCCGACGATCTTCATCCACTAGATTCTGCACCAAAGCCACAATTCTTTCATTTTTTGCAGTCGATGGTCTTCCCTCTCTTGGGTTGTCTTTGAGGTCCTCCCGACCATCCTTAAATCTCTTTATCCAATCATAAACAACTGATTTAGATGGAGAAGAATCTCCATAAACTTGTTGCAAAGCTTCAATAATTTTTCCTGGTTTCCAATCAAGCTTGGTCAGGAACTTGATGTTAGCTCTCATCTCAAAATTTTTATTTTCCATGGGTTCAAGAAGTTACTTTTCTGAAGCAGATGTTAACACCACGGTAGCAAGAGGATGACTGAGGTAACAAGTCTATATGGATCACTACATCACAGATAATTGTTTACAAGTATTTGGGTTGTTTAATTCCTGTGTAAATACATCATTCAACAATTTTTCCTGGAACTTTTGACTTACCCTCGTATATATATATATATATATATATATATATATATATATATATATATATATATATATATATATATATATACACGTGTGTGTGTGTGTGTGTGTACAGTCATAACCCTAAAAAGATAATGACTCCTGAGAACAACAAGGCAACAGTCACTGCCACGCTCATGATTTAGATAAAGAGCCAAGACCTTCATCCAGGCAAATACACACTAATGAACCGTCAATTTTGTTTGGGAATTCTTTTGTCTAGTATGGGACATATTTGATCTATTTTGGGACACTCTTTGTATGGTTGGAGATTTCATGTACTTGCTCATAAAGTCTTTGTCCCAAGAAGGAAATAAGGAACGGTGTTAAGGTCTAGTACATTTAGTGGGAATGACTGTCAAGGTCGTTGCTGGTTTCTGTTTTCTTGTTCTTCATGTTCCATTTTTGTGCTCACCGGCATTTTTTTACATAACACACTCTTTTGTTGGGTCTGAAGCCATAGACTGTTATGTGTGGCAAGTATCTTTGTAGTTGTGTATGTTCGTAAGTATACAGAAATTGTGTAAGTTATTATTTGTATTTGTGTTAGCCCTTTGTTGGCCGCGTCGGTTGAGCTTCAGACTGTCACTCGATGGGCCGGAGTTCAATTCCCGCGGCCGGCTGATGAAGAGGTAGAGGAATTTATTTCTGGTGATAGAAATTCATTTCACGCTATAATGTGGTTCGGATTCCACAATAAGCTGTAGGTCCCGTTGCTAAGTAACCAGTTGGTTCTTAGCCACGTAAAATAAGTCTAATCCTTCGGGCCAGCCCTAGGAGAGCTGTTAATCAGCTCAGTGGTCTGGTTAAACTAAGTTATACTTAACTTTTTATTATTTGTGTTGTTACTTCCTCGTCTCTCTTCACATGAAATATTCGTTTTGTCACATAAGAGATTATATGATGACAGTCAGATTTTGTGTTTGACTAAAATACAAATTTATGGTAATATATAGAGACTCATATGAAAAAGGTTGACTTACTTAAACAAACTCGCCTACGCAGATACAAGGAGGGATATTTTTTGCTAAATCGCTTAAGTAAGTTAGTCCTAAAAGTTAAGGTGCTGATGCTTTATGGAATGTAAACTTTCAAGCTATATATATATGAATCCGAGGTTATTTGCGACGGATGTATTTTATGACTTGGAGATTAGCTGAAATGTTCTGTCGGTGCACGACGCTTCCTCTACTCTACTCTCTATATAAGTATTCACACCTCGGAACTAATCCTGAAGACGTGTTTCGCGAGATGAACGAACGCCTCTTGAAAATCTTCTCTAGGCTGATTATTTTCTCAGTGGACGGGTGGGTACCGTTCAGCTAGCACTCTGCTGGCCCTGCGTTCGATTCTCCAACCGGCCAGTGAAGAATTAGAGGAATTTATTTCTGGTGATAGAAATTCATTTCTCGCTATAATGTGGTTCGGATTCCACAATAAGCTGTAGGTCCCGTTGCTAGGTAACCAGTTGGTTCCTAGCCACGTAAAATAAATCTAATTCTTCGGGCCAGCCCTAGGAGAGCTGTTATTCAGCTCAGTATACTTACTCTAGGCTGATTGCTGTAAGTTAGACTACACTGTGAAAAGTAGAAAAATATCTCGTTGCGTTTTAATGTTGCCATTCTCTCTCTCTCTCTCTCTCTCTCTCTCTGTACAAACAATTTTCGTTGCACTAGATCTTTTAAGATCAGAATTTTTGCGCAGTGCGTCTGTACCGTACACCCTAATCCTCTTGTAAATATGACCCTTGGCATCTCGGATTTCGTCGTTGGAGATATTTCCATTTCTCCAACTTTCTTGGAAGAAGATAATGACAGACATTTGCGACGTCCGTTAGTGGTAGCCATATTTTATAATGAAGCTTTCGTTTAAACAATACTCGGTTCTACTTTTTCCTTCCCATTCTCATTTAAGGTGAGACTACTGTAATGTTCACGCCGCGGAGTCATGTAATCATTTTTTCCTCGGGGTGAGTTTCTCGTTGGAGGGGTCGATATCGATATAGTTCTCGGATAGCACTCTGCTGGGCCCGCGTTCGGGTCTCCGACCGGCCAATGAAGAATTAGAGGAATTTATTTCTGGTGATAGAAATTCATTTCTCGCTATAATGTGGTTCGGATTCCACAGTAAGCTGCAGGTCCCGTTGCTAGGTAACCAGTTGGTTCTTAGCCACGTAAAATAAGTCTACTGTAATCCTTCGGGCCAGCCCTAGGAGAGCTGTTAATCAGCTCAGTGGTCTGGTTAAACTAAGGTATACTTAACTACGTCAGGGTGGTTATTGGTTTTATGAGCTTGTTTACATTTGCTCTTTCATCTCATATTCCCCCTCACATCCTTCTCGGTTTGTATCTGCTCTTGGCTTACCCGTTATTTTGCTTGATATTTTCAAAATTTCCTTCATGAAATTATAAAGTAGTTTGAAATGTGTACCAAATCTAAAGTTTTAAGAACTGACTAAGCACGCGCTTCTGAATCCTTGATATTATCCATATCATGTAATGATATAGAGGTAGTTTTATTTGTATCCTTTTGGTTATTATCAGTTGAGAGTTTGTATTATTATTGTGAAAAGGAAAGCTGTCACATGAGTTATTAAGGATTGCTGTTGAATTAGGGGAAGGAAATTCAGTTGATAAACATGTATAAGAGCTACTGGTGAATAGGTTGAATAATAAAAACAATCTTGTGCTCGGCCAAACATTGTGGTTGCATCAGCGGAATTTATTTTGCACATTGCTTTTTCTATTTTTCTTTGCCCTCGTGTGGTCGATATTTGTGCCTCATTGATGGTGAGGAATACTCAGAAGTCATATGAATATTTTGACTTATACAAAATCTCGCTGGAAAAACACAGGTATAGGTCCGTGGGGAAAGCGTAAGTTAGTATAGAAAGGGCGGAGGCCCCGTTTCCCGGAGAGCGGCTGTGGTTGTCTACAAAGTGCATGTCAAGCTCCTTAGAGCATGGCGATGACATTACTTCCTGGGTGGGTTATGGTCAACGGAGATGAACACGAGTGGAATAAGGGAGAGGGTATGGGGTTGAGGGTGGGGGTGGGAGTAAACCATGGCACTTTTAACACTGAAAATTAAATGCCATAAGTATTTGTTAAAGGCTTGTAATCCCCTCCAGACCTATATCTTGGAGTGCTTCTTATCTTACTGTCTTGGAATGTACTATTTAGCTGCAACGTCGAAATACAAATATTTTCGTAGCAAATAAATGAGGACCCGCAGCTCACAGTTCCGTGCTTTGGTGCTCGTTATTATCTACTGTAAATATTTTCATGAAAAGAGGTGATCCATCTCTTACACATAAGCTGTCTGTAAAGCCTCTTTTCGAGAGGATGACTCGACTTTAAATTTTTTCCTGCCTTAAACTCAGTGTGAATGGTATTGAATGTAGTAATGTAATTTATTGTTTTGAGTCATATTTGCCTTATGACTCTTGTAAGTGTTTGTACTAAACTTGAGAGCGTGCGTCGTCTTTGAAAAGATTAATTCCCCATTGAGATGCTATATTTTCCGTTCATTCACTAAAACGATTTCTTTGAGTGTGAAAGGTGCAAAGAGCAAATTATCTGCATATTAAATATTCATAAACATGGTAGTTCGCATTTCGTGTTTATGTGAAGTGAATGTAGCGATATTTTCTCTATGTTTAAATCATATTGTCCATTTTTAGTTGAATTTGTTTCTTGTGGCTGGTTCCATACTTTCCTGCTGTTCCCGTTAGTAATGTGTGGCCTTTTAATGTTTTATCTCCATATCGCTGTCCTTTCAGTTTCACTTTTCCGCATTTTATACCTTTGGTTCTGCTTCATATAAACACGATTTTATATCACTTATTTTATTTACCTAAATCACATGAGTGAAATCTGCCTCTAATTACCGGTAATTTTATGCTCTCAGTCTTCATAATAGCTGTAACTCAAAGGATAGTAAAAGAGTTTCATTCTCAAATGAGCTGTAATCTTTCTTCCTCTGTTTACTTGAGGGAAAAACTCCCCGAGAAATAACAATCTTTCCTTAATATCCTTTAGCTTCAGATCAGTTCCTTCACTGACTTGAAACGTCCCTTTTTCTCATACATTCGGGAAATCGTGTGACACATGTAATCAAGCTGCTTACCTCAGTCAGTCTTATCGGAGGCTGGTTTTGTGAAGATACCATGATGTCTATATTTAGTAAATAAATGCTATTTTGCTTGTCTCCCCGGAGGTCACTGTGGCCTATCCCATTGGCCTTCTGGATGAGAAATACAGAGCCTGTCTTTAAACAGGACGTAATGTTAACGGTTGTCGATGATATATATATATTTTTTTTTGTATACATGGCAGTAATCTGTTAAACTTTTCAAACGTAATAATACAAGAGTGAAAGCACGCTTTTGAATAATGAGCATGCGCATATGTAGAACAGGCACTGGAAGACGGTCATTCTGATTAGGATCATAAGCATTCTGATACATTGGTAGGTGCAATAACAAACCAGTATTCCAAAAGAATATGGGAACGATTATACAGATATGATTTGAAATCGTTGGACGAATGGACATGTTTGAAAGCTGCCTTTTATGCAACAACAAAACTGGAATGTTAATAAAAATACCTGTTATATCCACGTATTTTGTAAAATTTCCATGACGCCTCTTGAATGGAGAATGATGGAGAAAGCCCTTCCATGTCATGCTGTGACTGACAATGAAGCCAAAATTTGAGCACAAATTTTTCAACTCAAATCTGCTGGCCCATATCCCAGGTCTAGTCTTACTGTATTATGTAGTGGGCACCATAGAACATTTTCTCTCTCTCTCTCTCTCTCTCTCTCTCTCTCTCTCTCTCTCTCTCTCTCTCTCTCTCTCTCTCTCTCTCTCTCTCTCTCGAACAGATTTCAGTTTATCACTGTTTATTACAGTATTTAGGTATAAATATCTGTTATTCTCTAAGCCTCGTGACCTTTTAAAATCTTAGTTTGTTACTGAGTCATTCCACTGTACTACTACTTAATTTATCATTTTAACTGGTTGTCTCCTCGCATTACTAGAAAGATCATACTCTCGAAATGGTTCGTTTTGATTGAATTTTGGATGAAAAGATATAGATTTCAAAGAAGGTGTCTTCCTATATCTGTGCAATACTATGTAATCGTGAGTGTATTATGAATTTAAGGTCAGTCATCCTTAGAATGAAGAACGTTTCATATCTATGTCCGAAAAAACTCGTTGGCGCACTCAGTGGCAAAAGGGGTAATGTAAAGGTACTGAAAAACAGAGGAAGAACCGGAGACAAATGACGGGACTTTTCTTTCGCCAGTGCCCTTGTTTTCTTTCATGCTCATTTTTTCGGCATCGAGGAATTGGCTCCTAAGGTCAAGAACTTTAACTGCCGCTTAACAGCACTTTATTTTTCCAGTGTTTATTTATTTCTTTCTTCGTTTCATACGGTCCTGTAAAACTGTCGGTGATCACATAATCAGTTGCATTGTTATTTTTGCTTATTTGGCTTAGGACCCAAGAGCTTATTTTTACTTAAGTAGAGAACGTTATGAGTAGTGCTTTTTTCACTGTTTACCATATTCTGATATGAGTTTCTGTTCCATTATTCAATAATATTTATTTTGTTCTTGTCCCTTTTTATTGTGCGTTATGCGTTATTTGTTTGTATATCATTTAGTTCACTTGGGTATTGCCGCCGAGCGCGCTCTGCCTTTCTTGAAGTATTCTTACATACATTTTCGAGTCTGTTGGGCTCAATTCTTTACTTTTATTATGTATAATTTGATTGATTCTTTATTATATTAGTGGAAAAGGGATTTCTTTGTTTTCAAATAGGTTTTTCTTCTCATGGACGAGGCCAAATTTTTCACTTTAAGATGTGGGATAACTTACTCTCTCATGCATTCTACCGTCTGTAGAAGCAATAATTGTTAAATTCTCGCAGCATTATCAGCTTATCCCAGGTTCCACTGACTTGAATTTACTAAAATCGTGTTCATTCTCCCCCACACCCAGCTTCAGCGTTCATCCATCCGGATGAGTTTTCCAATACCGACCCGAATAGTTTGGTTTATCTCGAGATAGAGTTCGCCAAACCATCTGTAATGCTGTTCCGTTTCTCTCTCTCTCTCTCTCTCTCTCTCTCTCTCTCTCTCTCTCTCTCTCTCTCTCTCAGCCACTGGTGAGGCCTTGAATTGACAGCTTTTATAAAGGATGATGGGTGGTTTTTGTTGCTGTTGGAATTTTTTCGCTTCCTTCTTCTTAAGACCCACTTATTCCAATGTCACTTTTATTATTAAACGCACGCTCTTATTTCAGATATTGGGGTAAGAAAAAAATGTTGGATTCATAACCAGTAAGTGTTATTAAGTTTGGGAAGGTGCACATAGTATTTGCTATACTAAAAAAAAAAAAAAAACTGATCCACGAGGGTTAATTGAATCGATAGAGGAAAGAAAATTTTAACTTAGGTTGGATGTTTAAGAGAGAGAATTGATCCTGGGTCGAATGTCTGAGAAAGAAAAACAGAGTTATATCGAAAACAGAGAGAAAATTTCAATCTAAAAACGAATGCTCACTTTGGAATCGAAAGCCTTGGTTACTTTCGCCGCTGTGATAATAATGAACGTGAAAGTAGATGCACATGCTTGTATGAGAGAGAGAGAGAGAGAGAGAGAGAGAGAGAGAGAGGAGAGAGAGAGAGAGAGAGAGAGAGAGAAGCATTTCGTATAGCTGGCTCTATGAGTGTTTCACGGTGGTGCGACTTTTCGGAGCGATCTCATGCATCTAGCAGCAATTAATTCGCACATCTCTTTGTTCTTCTCAGAATTAATGGAACTTCAGTAACTATTCCACTTTCCGGAATATTCCGCGTATTCTCTTCACTCAGTTGTTGAAAGCAGTTTCTGATTATTCCTGTGATGGCGATTATAGTCAAGATTACAAGTAGCCTAAAAGGGAATGGAGTCGTTTACGCTCACCCTCAGACGAACGAATGACAAAGTAGACTCTCTCTCTCTCTCTCTCTCTCTCTCTCTCTCTCTCTCTCTCTCTCTCTCTCTCTCTACAATTGTTTTGCTAAGTTCTTATGTATCTTAGGTTCTTACTATTTAGATTGTGCATGCTATACAATACAGCCATGTAGTAATGATATTTTTTTTTACAATGGCCTTTTTTTTATTTACGCTAACAAAGGTCACTTGTCCTCAAAATACTGTTACCGTCGATTTCTCGCACATGCATATTTTCTCATCTAAATGTAATTCATTCAGTTAAGTAATTATTTGAAGTGTTAACATGATATAAAGTAACAAATTACACATTAATTACTGTAAATTATATCACATGCTACTCCGTAGCAATTGTGTTCCTTGGCAGAAACTCGATAAAATGTATATCTTTTATAGCAGTAATTTAAATTATTTTCTTAATATCCAGTATATAAAAAGTTGCATACTTTGTAAAAGTTAAGACAAATTTTGCAGTGCAATCTTTTAATGAGTAATTCCCACTTAATATATTGTAATTCCCACCATGTAGTTATCTGTAAGCATTTAGAGTACCATATCAGCCCTGATGAATGACCTTGTCTAGTAATCAATAGGGTGGAAAAAGGTATGTATAATACCACCGCCAATGCCATTCATTTAAGAGGGCTTTCCCCTATACTCATACCGCGTCCGGATTGCCTGTTGGCGCTGTACTTTGTAAATTTTTAGCACAATAAATTTTTTCTTCTTTCTCAGGAAGCGTGCTTCCTTTCCGTATCAGAAACATTCTCCTTTGCAAATGGAACATGTTTTTGCAATACGCTCCGTTGTTATTCCCCTCCTTGTTCCGGAATACTGCCTTTAACACCAGAGCAATAAATGCATAATTTTATGGTCAGGTGTGTTTTCTCTTACAGGGAAAACTGAACAATTCTTTATACAAAATAAGGAGAATTCTCCATTACATACGGTTCGAAAGTTGAAACGTTTTACATTTACAGATGGTTTTGGTTTTACAAATGATACGCTGAAAGTTCCTGAAAATACATGAAAATCACTGCTTCAGCCGTCCGTCTCTGATTTGTGTTTTGTGGGGAAAAGCGATGGTCTGCGGTAGTGTCAAGCTTGTTCTTTGGACGGCGGATGCCTGGAGAGACTAACGGCAGGCCGTACAATACCAAACCTGTTAAGGAACTACAGTATATTTTCATTTATTTGTTCGTAAGATTCGTTAGCAAAATAAAAATTATGTGTTCCTTGCATTCTTGCAAATAACAAAAAGACATTTCATGTCGGTCTCCAGTTTCTAATTTAAAACGTAATTTTTTCTTTCAAAGTCCTGGAGTAACTCTTTTGTGAACTAATTTAATTGCAAACTTGCACAACAGAATTTCCCGGCTGCTGTAATAATATTGTTTCTATGCATTATTATTTATTTTTTGTGGAAATTACGGTCTAAACCGAAATAAGAATGATGTCGTACGACTGTCATGCATATTCGTTATGTTTTTCTGAAACAAAATAGTAATAACTCGTATACTGGCATTACCCTTGTTATGGTTTTGCTTACTTTAGTTAATCGTAATTGACATTACTCGATTAGTTTTGCCTGTAAGTTGAAGAGGGAAAACTTTTATTTGATCTCGTATTCTTACCAACTAACAAAATTTCAGCATACTCAGGGATAGGTGGAAAGGTGCCTAGTGCTGTTGAAACTGTATTTACGTACATACACACACATACACATATATACACATACATACAAATCTAATTTTTGCACTACCGTGTGAATGCATATCCATATGTAATGTAATTTATGTACTGGTTGAAACGTAATAACTTTGGGTATTATTTTTTTATCAAATAAATTTTCTGCGATTTCCTCTGGTAATTTTGATGTTATTATTTCACTGATTACTTTTACTCTTAATTTTTTTTTTCTGAGGACTTCCATTCGGTCACTGATCATATTGTTATTGCGTTGCAATCGACATGCTCCTGAATAAGTATTTACATGTAAATGTAAGTCAGAACGCTAAAAGCTCTTGATTCCATTAGCATGATTGATTTTGTTTTGTTATATCATGATTATTGATGATCTCTCTCTCTCTCTCTCTCTCTCTCTCTCTCTCTCTCTCTCTCTCTCTCTCTCTTAAAAAAAAAGGTTTCTTTATGCAGACTTTTAGAGTAATCACGTTTAAATGCCTCTTCCAGCAACAGCTGGGATTGCTTAGGATTTTGCCCTTTTATGCTGATTGCATGTATTGTGCACAGGACTTTTATTTTCTCATTGTTATCGTATATTGGAGGGAGGTGAAAAAGACACATCACCATCACTGATAGGGAGCTAATTTGATTTCGAAGTCAGGCTGGAAGAAGAAATCTGAGAAAAAATGATCGGTTTATGCACGAATTAACTGAATTGCTCTTGGCCTAATTCCTGCCCCGTGCCCTTTGCCATTTTAGAAGAGTTTTCAAACTTGCTGTTATTTTCTGATTCGTGAATTCACTTATCTTCATTCCGCTTTCTTATTTGCTCTTTTTGAATCATATACTTACCAAATTTTTGCTTAACATACATGGATCTAGAAAAAGCCTGTAACAGAATTAACAAAGTGGCAACATTGAGTAGAAGATAGTTGTGATCAAAAGTCTTAATGATGGAAGCTATTTGATACTGATAAGGATGAAGTGATGAAAGAGGTTAGAGAAAAGACTTTTGATTAGGTGCAAATAATACATTACTGATGTGGGATTATCAATGGAGACTGCAGAAACTATGTGATAAAATTTCTATGAATTGAGAAAGCAGTTCATGAGTGCCGTCAGCGCGCTTCATGCACTGAACTGTAAGCATGACTTAGAGCCCTTTGCAGCGTCCCTTCAGCCCCTAGCTGCAACCCCTTTCATTCCTTTTACTTTACCTCCGTTCGTATCTGTTTCCTCCCACCTAATCTATTTTCCACCCTGTCCTCCTGTTGCACTTTTAAGCCCTTTTTTTACTCTTAATTTCCTTCTCGTCGCAGAATGACCCCATAAGTTCTAGCGCTTGGTCTGTGGCCTAAATTTCATATTCCGTTCCATTCCATTAGAAATGAAAAAAGGCTACACTTGCGCGCAACTGTTCATGGAGAGAGAGAGAGAGAGAGAGAGAGAGAGAGAGAGAGAGAGAGAGAGAGAGAGAGAGAGAGAGAGAGATGAAGACGACAGAATAATTACGAAGGATAAATGTAAACGTAAAAGTTGAAAAGAGTCGTTAAAGGCACACTTATACAGACAACCAAACACATGAACATAATGCTTTTCATTGCAGCATGAAAAGACTCTGTTGTAACAAGAGGATCGGAGGAAATAATGCGGATGACCCGATCCCTTTTTCTATTCCGGTTGGGAAGATACCTAACTTCCGGACCAAGGAATATAAAGACTGCGGTTTTCCCATTATAAAAAGCGAAAAACTTTCATAGAGAAAAAGTGCTGAAGAAAATAATGATCTAGGAGAGGGTAAGAGCGAGTGGCCATAGGTAAGAAGGATGAGAGCAACAGGGAGAGCTTGAGTGGATGATTATGAAGATCTAACCGGAGTCGAGATATTGAACACTTTCCACTCTTGCCCCAGCCGAGACGAGAGTGGCTGCTACTCCAGGTATTAGCTGGTATGTGGGAAGTCGACTCAACTTACTGCGAAAGTTCTTAAAAAGTCTAATACTGTCTGCATTCTAGTGTGATAAGATTTTCGATAATGGCATCAATAAAAAGATAAATAATCTTTCTATCTTTTTGTCCAGTTGACGTTGACATACTTCTAATACTTTTCACGCAGGAAAGCTTAGACTTTCCCAAAATACTCGGAAAATATATCTGACGATGGATTTTCCCTAGCAATTTTAGCTTCATAAAACACTAATATTCTATTTTTTCCTCTTCATATGTGTTCCCCCTCAACATCCATTAATCTGTGATTATCATTTTTCATGAATGGACTGATATTGTAATAATGTTATTGAATTTGAAGCCAATTTTTAAAAATAATACCAGTCACCGTAGTCTAAATCGGCTGCGTTCATTTACTTGTGAAATGAAGAACGCTCTGTACCAAGCGCTTAACAAGAAAAATGCCATTCATGAAACTACTGATTAATTATTGCTTCTTTTCCAGAAATTCGTCCTTACTGGGGAGTTCACTAACACACTAATTTTGTTATATCTCAAACAAAAATATGGAAAAGAATAAAAATATTGACAAAACCAGAAAATAAAAAGTTAAGGTTTTCTAAGTATATGGCATCATTCGATCCACGTGGAGAGAGAGAGAGAGAGAGAGAGAGAGAGAGAGAGAGAGAGAGAGAGAGAGAGAGGGATGCACTATCCAGACCATGAGAGGATATAACTATGTTAATTTAATTTCAAACACACATACACACACACACACACACACACATATATATATTTATACATATATATATATATATATATATATATATATATATATATATATATATATATATATATATATATAAATATATAAATATATATAAATATATATATATATATATATATATATATATATATATATATATATATATATATATATATATATATATATATATATATATATATATATATATATATATATATATATATATATATATATGAGCGCGTGCTGTGTTTGTGTGCATATGTGTTGTGTGTATGAATCACACACTTTATACCTATAGCTTAAAACTCTCATATTTCACGGGTAATCGATCAACTCCACCGTTAAGAGTATGAACATGTGTGATTTACTTTCTCTAATGCTTACTTTTACAGGGATCATTTTTAGAAAGGACAACTTATTGTCTAACTCTGATATGAATGCGTGAAAACATGCATGATAACCCAATATATTTCAGTAATTTTGCAATGATTACAAATTAATTTTTCTGAATGTAAGAAATTGTTGTTTAAAACGAAAGATCAGTGAATATAATTTATATTGATTTTCTGGGTGATATTTTAGCAATGGCCAAGCTCTCAGTTGACAAGGAATACCGCACATAGTTTTCTAAATTCAGATTTATCAACGCTGTGCGGGAATTTTATAACAGGCTGTAATTAGTACATACAAACACACACATATACAACTATCTGGATTTACCAAAAATATTTACTTTTATATTAGTCATACTTTATAGTTCAGCAGTAAATGATTTTAATTGTTCAAGTATTTTTCTTTTTAGATTTCATAGGAATTCATATCAGATATCAATGGCATTAGTTATGTTATATTTTCATAAGCCTGATATTTGAAAAAATCTCAAACGTCTTCACTGCATAACATTGATATGTTCGTCACTGAAAGAATGCCACGTTACTTGCAATGAATGTGTGTGCGTGCAGGAGAGAGAGAGAGAGAGAGAGAGAGAGAGAGAGAGAGAGAGAGAGAGAGAGAGAGAGAAGCCCACGGTAACAACAGCGGCTGCCCAACTGCAGGAATCTCCTCAGAGAAATATTACAATCTTTGTATGCCAACCCCATAAGTATGTATATTATAAAGGTTTAGGATGAAAAGATAAAAGGAAACATACAAATTTTTACCTTGAACTTCTTTACGTTTGAAAACTGAGTGTTGAATTGTGTTGATACTTTCGGCCTAGGCAGTATGGGTAATTTCCGCACTGTTTTAAGGGGGTTAAGGTGGAAGTGGATATTTGGTAGTTGGCAAACCTATTTACATGGTATATGCGGGAGTGTCATTGTTCAATTCTCTGGCCTCGACATACAACAGGTATGGTAGGCGTGGCCGCAAAAGCCGTTTGCTTGAGATTAGTGCCAGAGATTATCGTGACCCCTCTCGCAGATTCCTGTTCGTACTTTGATCCCACACGGGAGATTCCAGAAATCTCTCATCGGCAGTCAAAAGTCAGGAGGGAAGTGGAAACGATATTTGAAGGTTCCGGAATCCCTATCATAAATCAGACTAGGAATAGGAATATGTCAGAACTCGGGATAATCCCACTGTCCCCTTCTGAAGTAAGTGTTCCAGTTGTCAAACCCACCGAAGTCGATGCAGCTGGGCAATAGGGAGAGCGACAAACAAGGAGGAGCCATTTCCTTCAAAAGAACACCTGCTTCTCAAACACAACCCAAGTAGTCTGTCATGTAGATAATTACAAAAGCAGTCGAGATTACAAAATATTGTTATTAAAAATGTCACGTTCTATAGTGCCATCACCGTTTTTATCGGCCATTCAATCTTTATTTATACACGCTTGGATACACACACACTGAATATATATGCATATATATATATATATATATATATATATATATATATATATATATATATATATATATATATATATATATACATATATATATATAAATATATATATTCAAATATATATATACACATGTATATATTATATATATATGCATATATATTCATATATATGCATGAAATATATGCATATACTGTATATATATACATATACATGAACATATATACATATATATATATATATATATATATATATATATATATATATATATATATATATATATATATATATATATGAAGAGAAGAGAGAGATAATGCTATTGCAGAAGATCTTTTATGTTAATCTTTTGCCTTGTATATCGCCGACAATGAAAAGGAAAATTTTCAGTGATAAAAAATAAATGACAAATCATGAGAAGAAAAGAATTTTTGTGTTCAGGGGAACGGATAACCTTCCACGGTATGTCTTCATTATATTTTTCCATTAATTTTCTTCGTCCTTCTAACACTTATTATTTTCTTAATATGATCAGTATGAGATTTATTTTTCAAAAAGAATAAAGCATAAATTCTAATATTAAAAAGAAACAACGTATTTGCATAGAGCTTGGGCAGAGGAGAAAGAAAGTAAACCGCGTGAAGTCACGTCTCTTATTAATCCCCATCCCCTCGCCCCCCATAACCCCTCGCGTGAGACCTTGTTTTCTCTAGGTAGCGGGCAAAGCAGAGATGTGTATTACCGCCTGATAGCCGCTGAACATGGCCAAAGCCGCTGAGGAAAGGAATCTTTCGCTTTTCGTTGTATTTATTAATCTAGAATGATTTTAAGGGGGAATGGGGATGAGGACTTATTTTCATTTGGAATGAAATTAATCACTAGGAACCACTGAAACTAGTATGCTGATCTAAATAAAGGAAAAAATTCAAATTATGGAGTAAGAACGAATAATTAAAAACTTTTCTTTGGGGTAGTACAGCTACCCAAGGAATGAGTTGGTAAAAAGGTGGTGGGATGGTACGGGTAGCCTAAAGGGTTCAAAGGGCTAAAGTTTCTTCGGTTATTCCTGCTCGGATACAATGTTTACAGGAAAAAATAAAAAAAAGATTATTATTAGCATAATAATAATAATAATAATAATAATAATAATAATAATAATAATAATAATAATAATAATAATAATAATAATGTAACATCGTTTATGGTAACCTTACTTGTTTGTTCGATTCACAGCGAAGTAGGGCACGATCGTTTGATGCTTTGAGATTGAGTAAGCCTTGGGCTTCTCTCTCTCTCTCTCTCTCTAGTATCACCAGAAGTATACCTCGGATTTTAGGTAAGCTAGCTCTCTCTCTCTCTCTCTCTAGTATCAGCAGAAGTATACATCGGATTTTAGATAAGCTAGCTTAAGGGTGGGTATACCACTTCGAGACATAGGCACCATAGCCTCTGTCATTGAAACTGGATTCCTGCCTACCTTTTGAACGGTGGGTTGTCTCCTTAAGGAAATCAGTAACTCTCAGGCACACTTAAGGGTGGGTATACCAGTTCGAGACATAGGCAACTTAGCCTCTGTCATCGAAACTGGATTTCTGCCCACCTTTTGGATGGTGGCCTGCCTCCTTAAGGAAATCAGTAGCTGCCAGGAACACTTAACGGTGGGTATACCAGTTCGATGCATAGGCACCCTAGCCTCAGTCGTCGAAACTGGGTTTCTGCCCACCTTTTGGATGGTGGCCTGCCACCTTAAGGAAATCAGTAGCAGTTAGGCCCACTTAAGGGTGGGTATACCAGTTCGAGACAGAGGCAACTTTGCCTCTGTCATCGAAACTGGATTTCTGCCCACCTTTTGGATGGTCACCTGTCTCCTTAAGGAAATCTGCAGCTGTCAGGCCAACTTAGAGGTGGGTATACCAGTTCAAGACAGAGGCAACTTTGCCTCTGTCATCGAACTGGATTTCTGCCCACCTTTTTGATGGTGTTGTCTCATAAGGAAATCTGCAGCTGTCAGGCCCACTTGAGGTGGGGTATACTGCAGTTCGATACATAGGCAACAGCTTCTGTCATCAAAACTGGATTTCTGCCCACCTTTTGGATGAGTGGCCTGTCTCCTTGAGGAAACAGTAGTTGTCAGCCCACTTGAGGTTGGTATACAGTTCAAGACATATTCAGCTTGCCTCTGTCATCGAAACTGGATTTCTGCCCACTTTTTGGATGGTGGCCTGTCTCCTTAAGGAAATCAGTAGTTGTCAGGCCCACTTGAGGGTGGGTACACCAGTTCGAGACATAGGCAAATTTTAGCCTCTGTCATCGAAACTGGATTTCTGCCCACTTTTTTGGATGGTGGCCTATCGCCAAAATCAGTAGCTGTCAGGCCCACTTGAGGGTGGGTATACCAGTTCGAGACATAGGCAACTTAGCCTCTGTCATCGAAACTGGATTTCTGCCCACTTTTTGGATGGTCACCTGTCTCCTTAAAGAAATCAGTAGCTGTCAGGCCCACATGAGGGTTGGTATACCAGTTCAAGACATATTATCTTTGCCTCTGTCATCGAAACTTCTGCCCACTTTTTGGATGGTCACCTGTCTCCTTAAGGAAATCAGTAGCTGTCAGGCCCACATGAGGGTGGGTATACCAGTTCGAGACATAGGCAACTTAGCCTCTGTCATCGAAACTGAGTTCTGCCCACTTTGGATGGTGGCCTGTCTCCTTAAGGAAATCAGTAGCTTTATCAGGCCCACGTGAGGGTGGGTATACAGTTCGAGACATAGCAACTTAGCCTCTGTCATCAAAACTGGATTTCTGCCCACTTTTTGGATGGTGGCTTGTCTCCCCCTTAAGAAAATCAATAGCCAGGCCCACTTGAGGGGTGGTATGCCAGTTCGAGACATAGCAAACAGCCTCTGTCATCGAAACTGGTTTCTGCCCACTTTTTGGATGGTGCCTGTCTCCTAAGGAAAATCAGTAGCTGTCAGGCCCACTTGAGGGAGTTGGTATGCCAGTTCGAGACATAGGCAACTTCTAGCCTCTGTCATCGAAATGGATTTCTGCCACTTTTTTGATGGTGGCCTGTCCTCCAAGAAAATCAGTAGCTGTCAGGCCCACTGAGGGGAGTGGGTATACAGTTCGAGACACCGGCAACTTAGCCTCTGTCATCGAAACTGATTTCTGCCCACTTTTGGATGGTGCCACTGTCTCCTTAAGGAAATCAGTAGCTGTCAGGCCCACTTGAGGTTGGTATACCAGTTCGAGACATAGGCAACTTAGCCTCTGTCATCGAAACTGGATTTCTGCCCACTTTTTGGATGGTGGCCTGTCTCCTTAAGGAAATCAGTAGCTGTCAGGCCCACTTGAGGGTGGGTATACCAGTTCGAGACATAGGCAACTTAGCCTCTGTCATCGAAACTGGATTTCTGCCCACTTTTTGGATGGTGCCCTGTCTCCTTAAGGAAATCAGTAGTTGTCAGGCCCACTTGAGGGTTGGTATACCAGTTCGAGACATAGGCAACTTAGCCTCTGTCATCGAAACTGGATTTCTGCCCACTTTTTGGATGGTGGCCTGTCTCCTTAAGGAAATCAGTAGCTGTCAGGCCCACTTGAGGGTGGGTATACCAGTTCGAGACATAGGCAACTTAGCCTCTGTCATTGAAACTGGATTTCTGCCCACCTTTTGGATGGTGGCCTGTCTCCTTAAGGAAATCAGTAGTTGTCAGGCCCACTTAAGGGTTGATATACCAGTTCAAGACATTTTCAGCATTGCCTCCGTCGTTGAAACTGGATTTATGCCCACCTTTTGGATGGTGGCCTGCCTCCTTAAGGAAATCAGTAGTAGTCAGGCCCACTTAAGGGTAGATATACCAGTTCGAGACATAGGCAGCTTTTTCTGTCATCGAAACTGTATCTCTGCCCACCCTTTGGATGAAGGCCTGTCTCCTTAAGGAAATCAGTAGTTGTTAGGGCCACTTAATGATGCATCCTGCGTCGATGACCATGGTTTTAAATATGATATTCTCTCTCTCTCTCTCTCTCTCTCTCTCTCTCTCTCTCTCTGTGTGTGTAAAAGCTTAAAATTTGTAAGTAATGGTGTAAAAAGAAATGAAATTGTTTATATTCCATTAACTATCTTTTGGACCATTGATTGGTTACTCTCTGCATCCGTAACCAGTCGATGCATTCAAAGGACAAGGAGAACAGGATGTCTCTAGATTAACGGAAGGGGAGGTGTGAGTGAGGTAAGCAGATTCAGTGGATATTGCCTCACACTGTCGTCGATACTATAATATCGCCTCGTACCTATGAAATTAGTCGATAGAATCGATATTTGGTGAGTCAGATTTCATCGTAATTCTTAAAAAATATATTCATTATAATTAATTTCCTGATTAATTATGAAAGCGATGTGTTGCAGAGTTGCTTTAGATAATTGAGTTTTTTGCAGTTCTCTCTCTCTCTCTCTCTCTCTCTCTCTCTCTCTCTCTCTCTCTCTCTCTCTCTCTCTCTCTCTCTCTCTCTCTCTCAACCTGTATACAAAAATCAAAGACAACGCTTGTGATATCCTTTAAGTGACGGCGTTGAAAACTCCATATTTGTTTCCAGTCTTAAACTTGGAACGATTCATCGCAATTTGTCAGAGATTTGTTTACATCATCATATTGTGGTTGACCATTTATACGGTATTATTTCAGTTAAAAGGAACAGCGTTGATTATTTATTTTCTGGCCTACTATTAAAGGCTGTCTGATAGCAAAGTTTTCACATTGCTCATATTGTGACGCAGAATGTTTATAGTCTTACAGTCTTATTTTCTGAGATGTGCTTTACGTGCGTTTCGTAATGGAGGTGCATGACTATTCTTGTGCTTATTAATGGGAGAAAGGAAAAAAAATTTATCGCCTGCATATTCCCGAGATGTATACTAATATTGCACCAGCCCCGGTTTTTTT
Organism: Macrobrachium rosenbergii; assembly: GCF_040412425.1. Taxonomy (NCBI): domain Eukaryota; kingdom Metazoa; phylum Arthropoda; class Malacostraca; order Decapoda; family Palaemonidae; genus Macrobrachium; species Macrobrachium rosenbergii. Next base: position 46,307,700 of record NC_089752.1, on the reverse strand, counting down.
GCCATGCTCTCTAGGTTACGTTGGGTTAGGTTGGGTTGCTTGAATTACTTACCTGTAATTGAGGTGTGGGAAAGTAATGTGATTATTTTCAAGAAAATTCAATGGTTAGTTTTCAAGATATGGCGTCCCGTATTTTTCAGGGAAAGGTCCCGGGCTGGTGCAATACTTGGTTACATCTCTGGAAAATGCACCGCCTCGGTAAACATGTGAAGGTTGCTCGTGTTTGTTGACTTAACTTGGTTATTCTTTATTACTTATATTTTGGAAAATGCAATTGAATAGTAGTAATGAAATCAGTGCTCGAAATTTTGAGAAAATCATTCGGAATTGATAATTACTCACAACTTGAGGTATACCAAGAAGAGAAGTAGGTTGTAAAGGAAATATTGAAGGGTATAAAATAAAGTTTGGGCTTCATATGTTTTCTAAGTACTAAGTCCTACTGACTTTAAAGCAGCAATTATCTTTCGACCTTACTGTAATATAACCATAATCTTGAACTTTACACTAGTATTTACAATACTGAAGCTCTTATGGTTAAACACAATGAGCCCACACGAAACACAGATTTTTTTTTAGGTCAAATTGTACATTGATGTGTATAAATATACATTGTTTTTCAATTATATGCCGAATAATTCTGTTCTGGTGAAGTAATGCACTACATATATTAAAGAAGGTAAGTTCCCTTTCTATGCATTACCAACTCTTTTGTATGTCAATTCATGTAAATGCTACAGTTCTTGTAGATTGATTTACTAGAAAACTATTTTGACTGTTGTTTCTGACCTGTATATAGTAAACGTGGATGAAAATTTGTGAAATAGAAGTAAGTATACCTTAGTTTTACCAGACCACTGAGCTGATTAATTTTACATGATAGGTAGAGGTGGCGTTAACGATTCTGGGGATCAGTGAGGACAGTTTACTGACCTTTGTGGAAAGGAAGTCAGAATAGCCTTTAGAATTATATTCATAAAATCTACTGTTTAGCAACCACCTGTTTTATTGTTGTTGACAAATTAATGTCTGTAAGTGTAAACATATATTCGCAAAGGGAGCTCTTCTAACTCTTCATGTTTCAAAATGTATTTCTTTGATCGAGAGAAAGATAATAACATTCATTTACATAATGCGTTAAAACCTGTAAAGTTATTGAACTTAGAAAATGAGATTTACACCGGGATTTAGTTAAAGTGATGAAAGAGGTTCGTGTTACGCAGAATATTTTTTACTCTTCTTTTCGTTGTAACGTTACCCCTTCACATTTTTCAGTTTTAAGGAAGATTCTTTTCAAGAGAAGGAGAAAGGAACCAGTACATTTTCCCTTGAGTTACATCAGCAAACCGTTCATCTCTCTCTCTCTCTTATGGATGATCGTAGATTGAGAGCAGCTGTACATGTACATCCAAAAAATAGTTGTGAGAGCCTTGCAAAGCTTTTTGTTATACATTATATATATATATATATATATATATATGTGTGTGTGTATGTATGTATATGTATATTATATATATATATATATATATATATATATATATATATATATATATATATAATATATATATATATATATATATATATATGCATGCATATAACATGTAAAATAAAGGGAAATATATATAAAGGAAATACAAGTGAAAACTCCAATTTATATGTCAGATGTTACACTAAAATAAAGAGCAATTTTCTTAGGTGTACTTGTATTATTTAGTTTTCTTTGTATGAACGTAACTCATCCATTGCATATATATATATATATATATATATATATATATATATATATATATATATATATATATATATATATATATATAATATATATAATATACATATATATATATATATATATATATATATATATATATATATATATAATATATATATATATATATATATATATATATATATATATATATATATATATATATATATATATATATATATATATATATATATATATATTATCTGTATAAATTAGTATCATTCCTCGCTTTCCGTTCTATTTTCTATATGCGGACTAAGTAGAACGTATTAAATGACCAAGCTCCTGTAATTTTATTTGGTCAAATGTGCATATATGTTACTGTGGTATTCCTCTGTTTAATTCCTTCAATTAACACGGACTGTTCAGAGCATTGCATTGTTTCGCTGTTAATATTGTGTTGCTGCCTATTGTATACTTCAATGGATTTGATCATTATGAAATTCGCTGGACGTTGTCATCTGACTATTGCAGGTTTTTTCTAAAAGGAGTAAGAGGGCTGCGCCATTGCTAATTGGAGCCGTTATGGTCATAGGAATGCTTGCTAGTATGCCAATTGCTAATTTGGTGAAAATTGAACAGGTATCGGCAGAATTAGCTAGCCAAGGTAAAACTTTGATGACTACGAGATAGTAATGAGAAATTACGAGAGGGGTTTCAGACATTAAGGACATCTTTAAATGGGTTATTGGTCACAGTTGATGGGATGGCGGGAGACTTAGATGTTATAATAGTTTTGTCTTCTTGTCAAACTACCTTGTTGAATATTGAGAAAGAAGCGGAATCCGTATCATCGGAAATTCAAATACAGGTTAAGGCAGTGGTTGCCGTTATAAGGGGTGAATTTTTGGAGATATTTTACCTCTCGGGTCTTTAGAATTGACTTAATGAATGCAGCATATCTGTATGGTTCACAGGTAATTTTTACTGGGGAGAATTTGTATCGCTATTGTGGGATTTTAAAAGTGAAAGTGTCTAATTTGCTGGTGGCAATTCCAGTTAGTAACTGGAAATCGTTGCATAGTTATATCATATGACCTGTCCCTAGTGGTTTTAATGGTTCGCTAATAGTATGGGATAGTGAGGAGACTATGTACCTTTTGGGGGACCAGCTTCAATCCTTGGCTGTTAACTGTAAGTCAGGATGTGTTTTAGTTCATGATAGATATATTTGTGACAGTAGTATCTTTACGCTCATAAATATACCTTAGTTTAACCAGACCACTGAGCTGAGTAATAGCTCTCCTAAGGCTGGCCCGAAGGAATAGATTTATTTTACGTGGCTAAGAACCAATTGGTTACCTAGCAACGGGACCTACAGCCTATTGTGGAATCCGAACCACATTATAACGAGAAATGAACTTCTGTTACCAGAAATAAATTCCTATAATTCTTCATTGGCCGGTCGGAGAATCGAACGTGGGACCAGCAGAGTGCTATCTGAGAACGATACCCACCCGTCCGATGAGGAACTTTACGCTAATAAATGTTAATTGGTTAGGGTGTGAGATGTTATACATAACCAGACTCCTTCTGACTGTGACTTTCGAACGCTCCAACATGAGTACAAGGTGGCCTCTATGAAGACTCTCAGCGCGGTGTTCTGAAATAGCTGCGAGATCTCCATCCGTGCCATAATTCATCAGGTACGTTTCTTCTGCGAGGATCCCGTCTCTTCGATGCTGCTTGTAGACTGGTCACGCCGAGGTTTTGAGTTCTGGCAAGGGTGTCTTCAGCTCTATTACTCGTACCTTCATGCGGCATCTTCATGGGGAACATCAAGTTATTCCGAATCAGTACCTCCTCATCTCTACTTTATCGGTGATCAGGGCCTTTGTTATAAATGCAACACAGTATTTAAGCGCAGTAGATATTGTTTCACATCCATTGCAAAATAATCGACTGGCTTTATTGGACGTAGGTATAGAAAAATTTATAGCTACATTAAATGACAATGGTTTAAATTATCTCGTTATTTACTCGTAAAATGCAAATGGATCCATGTATTCATTCACAATTTTTTTAATAAACTAGGCTCAATTAAATAAAACAGTATTAAAGTGATGTTTGATTTAATCCTATCATATATTGATAATTGACCGAGATGAATAATTTTATGTTCAAAGGGTAGTTGGGAAGAGCAATAGTTTTCCCTCTCTCCGTCTCTAATTTCCTCATTTAGTTTATTGAGCATTAAAGTTAATTTCAGACGGTGATATCTATTCTAAGTCTTTTCTTTGAATCTTTTATTTGACCTCTCGAAAGAGATATATACTGACTATATGCTTCATGCTTGCCAGGATGCAGCCATGAAATGAAAAATACAAGAGCTGCTTACCTCATTTTGGAGTATTCGTCTTACATTCGTTGATTGGATCATATACAGTATATGTATATATATATATATATATATATATATATATATATATATATATATATATATATATATATATATATATATATATATATATATGACTATTTATCATATCACTGTGATTCAACAATCAAAAAGCTACAAACGTCCTTTAATATCAATTCACTCTGCCTCGAAATAATATATTTTCATATATGTTACCGAAGGGAAATTTTAAGTTGATAATAAGTCCACTGTCCCGTGGGATCAGACCAGCGACGGACGAGGAATCAGGACTACAGTGACACACTAACGAAATCAGCCACAAGAGAGGTATAAGTGAATAACATCTCCGTCAACTCACCCGTCGAACTCATTTATATATATATATATATATATAAAGACGCCGCCGATGAGGGAAGAAACGTCCGTCGATTATCATAAAGAAGTGAAAGAAGCGTGAATAATTCATCCGTATTCCTGATAAGCTTCCTGAAATGGAAAAGAAGAAGTATAGACTGATTCGGAGTCATGATGAAAAGATAGCATCTGCGAATAATGCCATTCACTTCGACATGAATTTCATAAGAGAGAAAAATATACCCAGGTAGCAAATGTACACACACACACTCGCGCACACACACATACACACACATGTACATATATATATATATATATATATATATACCATATATATATATATATATATATATATATATATATATATATATATATATATATATACATCCCATACACACATATTGCTGTTCAGGTATATTTCCTCTCTGATGCAATTCATGTTCAAACCAATGGCATTATTCGCAAGATACTATCTTTTTATCATGACTCTGAATCAATCTATACTTCTTTTCCTATTCAGAAAGCTTATCAGGAATAGGGATAAATTACTCACGCTTCGTTCCATTTACTTATGATAGTCGACGGATGGTTTCCTCCGTCATCAGCGGCGTCTTCATGACTTAATTACAAATTGAGATCCACGGTTTTCATTAGTGCATGCGGACTTTGCTGCTGCGTAGGTAAACAAACTTATAACGTCACTGGGGTGTTGAATGATTATTGGTCAGTGGGTCCTCACTGGCTCCACGCTGGTGGTATGAGCGGTAACGAGGAGCAGTCTTGGAGACTGCATAAGGCATCCCTGTCGCAACGTCTATAGAATTAGGGTTTCAAATATTAGACTGTTTTCATTGCTTTAACGATTTTCCTGAAAACTTGCAGATCTTTAAAGGCAGAGATATAGCAACAGTTTACCTGGTTAGCTTATTTTACTTTCTTTATATTTAGTGTTGGTGACTATTTTTTGAAAAAAGAGAAACTTACAACACTAATATAAGCTAAGCTTGATTATCCAGTTGTCTTTCCTTAACAATTAAGTTTAACTTCCTTGAAAGCCACTGAACAAAATGAACTAAAAGAATCAATATCTACGTATTGTGCATGCTAGCATTGGTCAATTGTAAAATTTTCTGATTTATTCGTATCACACGCATTTTGAATAAGATAATTCGTTTGTTGCTGGATGATTCCTTTGATTCATCAATTTTCTTACATATTGTCATGGTTTATTTTGCCTTTATATCTTTTCATTTAAAACTCTCCTCACCCGTCTCTTTCATTCATTTCCTCCAAATTTGCGGAATATGAGAATATAATGCGTAAAAGCCGCTAATCCTAAGCAACGTCCTTTTTCGGAAGAACATCTCTGGGAGGAGGCCTGCTGTCGAATTTCAGTAAAATATAAGTCTCCATGTGCAGTATTATCTCTTATAGGCACCAGGGATACGAGTATCATCGACACTTTTCGAGGATTCCAGAAGGAAGAAACTTTCTTAAGATATTTAAATTACTTATATTAGTATTGATATATGAATATGAAATTTTGCGTTTAGAATATGTAAGAGTATATTTAACGTTAGACTTTATTTTCGACCCAAGAAATATTGTATGTTAAGACAACTTTTTTTACAAAAAGAAAACTTGCAACTCTGATTCATACGAAACACATACTCACACACACACACACACACACACACACATATGCATTTACTGGTCACTCTACGATCATCTACCCATTCAGCTCGAGTAACTAACTATACAAGATCTGATACGCTGTCTCCTTGTAACTTGAGTTCCACACATGTGTGCATATATATATATATATATATATATATATATATATATATATATATATATATATATATATATATATATGCACACATGTACGGGAACCTCAAGTTACAAAGAAGACAATAATGTGATCTTATAAAGATTACTCGGAGCTGAATGGTAGATGATCGCAGAGTGACCAGTAAATGTTTCATGCAGCAATATTCTACTATTGTGCTTGAATGACTTACTTAAAAATCCGACTGGTGTATAATACACTTACCGATTTCATGTTTATGTTTGTGAATATTTGTTCCTTTGTTTTTATTTCGTTGCGGCAGTGATTCGAAAATTTTTAATATCACAGAGGTTGCTTGCAAGAAAGCTTTCCACTCTTTATTTTCCGGAGTTTCTTATTAATTAAAGATACTTGCGTGGACGCTTTCCAGCATTTATAAAGGAGATTAGAGTTATAAATGGCAATGATGTCATCGTCCTGCACGAAAGTGGTCGGTATTTGCACGTTGCAAGATTATTCAGGGATCTTGTACATGTCGTGTACGGATCGTATTTACCCGCTCCAGCTCGCTTTTTGACTCTTTAAGTGGTTTTAATTCGATGTTTCCTTTTACCAAGATTATTTAACAAATTTGTAACTAAAAATAATTTATTTGTGTGTCTGCGTATCTATTTTCTTCTACTGAATGGTATATGCATATATTATATATACCGGTAGTATATACATATATTATATACTGTATATGTACATATGTTAGTATATAGTATATAGTTTCTCGCTGGGTGAGCGGGTTCCGTTCTCAGCTACCACTCTGTTGGTCGCGAGTTCGAATCTCCGACCGGCCAGTGAAGAACAAGAGGAATTTGTTTCTGGTGATAGAAATTCATTTTCTCGCTTTAATGTGGCTTCATTCCACAATAAGCTATGGAGTCCCGTTGCTAGGTAACCAAATGGTTCTTAGCCACGTAAAAATAAATCTAATCCTTCGGGCCAGCCCTAGGAGAGCTGTTAATCAGCTCAGTGGTCTGGTTAAACTAAGATATACTTAATATATAGTATATTATAATGTATGTGTAATTATGTATATAAATGAGAGACATAGACAGAAAAATGTTATCTGTTTACTGTGCTCATATTCTAAGTCCGATTAGTGATTAATATGATGCTCATCAGTCTCTCTCTCTCTCTCTCTCTCTCTCTCTCTCTCTCTCTCTCTCTCTCTCTCTCTCTCTCTCTCTCTCTCTCTTTTGAATACCAAGTTACACATACTTGCATTCTTGCTTATGTTGATTGATGATGATTACTTTTTAATATGAACATTTTTTACCTGATGCGAAGAGATGTCGCATGTCTTTCGGTTTTTTTCTGTCCTTAATGCAAGAGCCAATTTATATTTGATCCTGCAAAAAGGATCCCCAATTTCTTGTATTCTGTGTTTTTTTATGTTTTCAACTGCAAAAATTTTATACATTCCTAATGTCTCCACTCAGACTAAGCCCTGTTTCTCCGTTTGCGTTTTCCGTGCCATTGTCTGTCTCATGAACACATCATCTCTCTTCATTATAATCATGACGCATTATTGGATGTTGGAATGGAGGCTCTAATTAGAATAGACACCGTTTTCCTGTTTCCGGACAGTTATGTATCCATTGCTCCTCCTTGCAGCTCTGTTGCTTATCGCTGCACTCCACCATTAAGTATCTACTTGGGTATCAGTATATTCTCTCTCTCTCTCTCTCTCTCTCTCTCTCTCTCTCTCTCTCTCTCTCTCTCTCTCTCTCCAGATATCAGCATATGTGTTTACTGTTAAAAAGAAATAGAAGCTTCTTTTTGTGTACTTTTTAAATAGTTTTGGTGTGGCCAGGACAAGCACGTGTTAGCCAACTACCTTTCATATTAACAAAATAGGATGTGTGGATTATTTTGTTTTATTTTACTAAGTTATTTATTACGTATTTATAGCTGCTGGTGATTGCTTTTCATTTTTGGAATTATCTCTACAAAGTAAGTGTTTTTCAATTTTTTTTTCATGTAAGTGAGATTCCAAGGATGCAGGTAATTATTGCCTACGGTCATTTTTACTTTCGTGAAGAAAGGAGTTGAATTGCTGTAAAGAGGTACTTTTTTTACTTTGCTTTACATGAAAACGCCTGCATGCATTTGTGCGTTATAATTGCTAGAGGTTTTGCATTTATGATTAAGAAATAAATTAAGTTATCACCAGAATTAAACTCACGTTCAGGCATTGATGTTTAAGAG
>NC_089752.1:46289174-46294174 GCF_040412425.1 Macrobrachium rosenbergii | reverse complement strand
GAAAATAAAGGAGCAAGAAAACGGTAAAGTAATTTATTGTATATGGTAGGATGCTTGAAATCCATGACCGTTTGCAGCGGATCCCTCGCAGTTTTATACGCGATTGCAGTGTTTGCGGTGATATAATACTCTGTCTTTCGTGTCCAGTTATCTGTTGTATTTTCGTATTTTCTTATTTTTATATTTAGAAAGGACGGGCAATCCCTGTTGTTTTTATTAACATACATCTGTCTCTTGGGTTCCAACTGTCATTGACAGAAAATTTTATGTGATAAGGGGTAACGTGTTGTGTAACTGTAACATATCAATTTCTTATATGTCCGACATATTCTATTGTATGATGCCATCATAACAATGAATTTGTTTAAACAGTTAATATTCTCCATAAGAGTAGAATTTTTTGCGTTTTTCATTTTATAAAAGCTTGTTTTACCTTATGCGGCAGCCTGTCGAGGAACGTAATTTTTTTTTTTTTATGGAAATCAAGTTTTGTGGAAGGGGTGTAAAGTTTTTAAGAAAATATAGCCCGAAAAGACTGAGGTCATGAAGTAAGTTCTCTTGCATAAAAGTTTTGTATATGTAATGAGCGCTAGATATACACATTTACTGTGGTGGAAGAACGGAACAGAATTTTAAATAGATGCTGGTGGGTTAACAGAATTGTGGGAATGGGTACTTTCATAAATACTCCCTGTCATCTTCATTGAATTTTTTTGGTGAAATTACCCTTAAAGATTACCCCTTTCCTATTTGCTGATGGTACAAAGATTTCATTAGATTGGAGTTAGAATCCTGACATCGCTACTTCCCTAAAAACCGCATTATTATTATTATTATTATTATTATTATTATTATTATTATTATTATTATTATTACCTATTATTATTATTATTATTATAATTGAAAATTTTGGTACTCATAAGTTTATATGTTCAAGCCTATTTAAATCTCAAAGTTCAATTTTACATGCTTCTTGTTTCCGGAAATTTTCATTCCCTAATTAATATGAACTTCCAGAATTTAACATTAAACTCATCCATTCATAAATCAGCGGTTTTTACGTTAGAAACACCCAATTCCTATTTTACAGCATATCTCTCTCTCTCTCTCTCTCTCTCTCTCTCTCTCTCTCTCTCTCTCTCTCTCTCTCTCCAAGTTTGATAAAGTCAACTTTGAAGTCTTTCGCAACCACTCTTGGCTGGTTTCCTTCCACTTCATTAGCACTGCAACCACATTCTCTTCATTATCATCATCAGCAATTTCACCCCGATGATCAGAACTCTCCTTCCCTCTAACGCCTAAGTGACTCCCTTCCTAATAATCAAAGACCAGTAACACCAACTTCATTGGAAAGGAGTAAGAGCCAAAGGAGACACAACCAATTTCTACAGTGATTAAGGACAAGAAACATTAAAAGAGCCTCCGTAATTAAAGAGAGAAGGAACACAACAAACCCGTGACGGATGCTGTGCTTTAATTTCCTAAAGTTGTCCCACGTGAATAAAGTAGCTGATAAAATAATTAAATTGATGATTAAATTGTAAATATATATTATAGAGTGATATATATATATATATTTACGTTTTTCCGTGGTTTTAGTTTGAAATATGCTCTGTGAGACAGGCAGCAACGATTTAAGGATTAGCCTTGTGATTCTGTCTTCGTGGGTAAAAAAAAACGTAAAAAGAGGAAAACAAAGGAGAATTTCATATAAGCATAGGGCTCTGGTTACTGAGGAAATATTACGTAAAACACGAGAACATTTAAGTAGTGTATTTACATAAATGACATTAGTTAGGAAAGAGGAACTCAGTAGATTGAATGAAACTGGGGAATTCCAGGAAGAGTCCGAAATTCATAAATAGAATCCTCTGAAATGAGAGATATGCACATTATACGCCATGAATGAAAATAGACAAAAGAATAATGAATTCCAAGCTGCACTGAGGGTGCCAAGGAGTAATAAAGAATTAATTTTGCCGATGCAAGAGGCGCACGGACATTGAAAGATTTCTGGCTTTCCCTAAGAAAATATTACTTTCACAAAAGCGTGACTGAAATGGGGCTCTTCCAGGCACTTTCACTATAGCAGATTTCTGAGGGCGTGAAGGCAGTCCGTGGGTGACTTGCGATTCCAGGGCAGTTTCTTCCACGTGGTGAGATGCAAGGAGCTTCCGTAAAGGGGCAAGGCGATGGGGACTCCTCGAAACTCCAAGCAATGGCGTGTGGCCTGAGGGAATACGGGTCGAAGGGCACGAGGAGGAGAAACTTTTGAAAGGGCCACGTAATTAGGATGCAAGGGCATTGATCTCTTAAGGTGTTGAGGACGTCACAAGTTCACTCCATATCTTCCAGCCCGCATGTGTGTACCCGATAAAGTCGTTTCTGGCAGTATCCCTCCTATGGGGCAGGGGGTCCGTCCAACACAGATGCTTTGAAAAATTGCACTGCTGCCCGCAGGGGAGGTTTTGGCCTGTAGGAGAAACACCTGCCAGATTACTTTTTGACTCGGAAGGAAAGAGTCTTTATCAAAATGGGACTCTTTAATCTTTTAAACCCTGTTTTAAGTCGATAGGACAGATGGTCTATCGACGATTCAGATGGCAGTAAATGAAACACGACAGAACAACCAACAACAATCAAGGAAGGGGGGAGGAGGCTTTTTGTTCAGTAAAGCTGAATTCTTGCTAATCATAATACCTCCCATAAAGATGATGTACATACTCTCCTTCAGGTGTGTACATCGATATTCAGAATGAGCGGCAAATGCTTTACGTTACTTCTACATTCTGCCTTTGCAATGAACTTTACTCCTAAGGGTTTTATGAAGCTGTGACATTACTTTTTAATAACACTGTTGGGACAATTTTCGTTAACAGAACGCAAAGTGATTTTAAACACTTGCAAAAGAATAATTACTTTAGATTTTGTTACCCACTGTAACTTTATAAAGTGACTCGAACAATTGTGAATTAATTAAGATTATAGGACACACGATATGAGGCTTTGGCCAACAAATGAAAAGAAATGGTTATTGTTCAAAAATTAAAATACACCCTTACTTAATTTTAGATAAAATGCACCCGGTTAGTACAATCTGCCTTGAAGAGGCTGTGTAAATGAAAACAGCGTTTATTTTTGTAAATGACATCCCCTTTACGCGATACTGTAATGACTATACATAATGCATTGATAATTTATCTTCGTTTTTTTGGCATTTTTGCTTAGCCGGCCCATATATCATTTTGACAGCCGTAACATGCTTTTATTTGCGAGGTTTTAATTCCGCAATTAACCCTTTGATTTCGGTTGTAACGTATACGACGCATTTAATAAACTGGCCCGGAACACTGTTGTGTCGGCATACGAGCACCGGTAATTTCCTTTTATGTGAAGGACTGATGATTGAAATACTGGCCTCTTTTTCTTGATATGGTAACAGTCTGTCAGTTGCCATACAGTGAATTCATATAAATTCACGTGTTTCCTAAAATTCATTAGTCTTCATCAAGATGTCACAGGAGGACGGGTCAAGGGTACGACATCCTCGAGTTGACCGCCGGCAGATCGAGAGAAGAGCTCTCGACGAGGATAACTATTTTATAGACCTTCTCGACTCATTTTCTGGATATGAAAATGAATCGGATTTAGAAGGAAATGAAATGGATAATTATGGTCCTAGTACAAGAGACAGATGAAATATCAACCGACAGTGAAAATGACGAAAATCTGCCACCTACAAATGAAAGCCAAAGGTGTCAAAAAGAAGGCGGAGACAGCGAAGTGACCCAGGTGATGAGTGGGAGTGGGCTGCCAGCAATTTCAGCCCAGAGATTTCATATTTGACAGCAGTGGCAGTGGCATTACGTCGAAATGTAATGTGAATGAAAATTCAAAGGAAGTAGACTATTTTTTGAATTTTTCGACAACGAATTTATGGGGCTGATTGCTGAAGAGACAAACCGTTATCAGAGATTCCTTGTTGATACGCTAGAGATGCAGTGCCAAAGTATTTGCGAAAATTTGCTCAGGTTACTGTGGAGGAAATGATACGGTTCCTTTGTGTGATTATGATCATGTCGCATATAAGTAAACATCGCATCGTAGATTACTGGACTACGCTTGAGACATTCGAGACAAAAGGAGTGAGAAGGCTGATGGCAAGGACAGATTTCTTCAAATTCTACGGGTTCTACATTTCGTTGATAATTCACAGAAACAAGCCCAGATAATAAACTAAAAAAATTAAACCCGTGCTCGACAGTGTGCGTAGAAAATTCAGGGAAAAATTTCAACCTTTCCAGGATTTATGCATAGATGAAAGTTTAATGTTATGGAAGGAAGGCTAAGTTTCAAGCAGTACATTCCAGATAAAAGAAGTCGATTTGGGTGAAAATATTTGAACTTTTGATGCCAAAACGGATTATATTGTCGATTTTATAATCTATACTGGAAAAGATACAGAGATATTGGTAGATGAGGATCTAGGGTATCTGGTTCTGTGGTAAAAACATTTATGGCCTCGCATCTCGGAAAACATCACATCCTGTATTTCGATAATTGGTATTGCAGCCCAAAACTGCTCAAGTATTTGGGCGACAACGAAACAGGAGCATGTGGAACAGTCCGGAAAAATAGAAATTTATGCCTAAATTTCCTGATGTGGTAAATCTGAGATTTCGTCTCAAACCTGCAATGGAATATTAGGTTTAAAATGGCAGGATAACAGGACAGTGTATATGTTATCTTCAGTACATGAAAATATAATGGTAGACTGTGAAAAAGGTGTCGACCAGGGAATTTGTGCAAAAACCTGCATGCGTTGTTGACTATAATAAGAAAATGCGGATTGTGGACAAGAACGACATGCTTATTAGTTCTGTGGAGTGTATCCGTAAACCACGAGATGGTACATAAAACTATTTTCCGTCTGCTTGATATGATACTAGTAAACTGTCATCACTTGCATGGATTTGTTACTGGCAAGAAAGGGTCATATT